>NC_133477.1:7475666-7476230 GCF_025370935.1 Choristoneura fumiferana
AAAAATCGCAGTAGAGTCAAAACGCTAAGTGAGCTTGCGTAAGTAAACCGTTGAAATATTGTATTGTGGAGATTTATGTCTTCAAATCCATAGCTGTTCTCACTTGTTTATATACTCTAAGACAAGCAGGTTGTCTTTGTCTTCGTTATAGTGTTAGAAAAGGTCAGCATGTTGTTTCAGGAGTGACACAGGGCGTCGAACAGTTCGTGTTGCGAATTTCATTTTGATGCACTGTATGAGACCCGTAGGCTTTTAGTATTGAGTGATTTATTTGGCACTCGTTTGTTTGCCTTCAGTAACATCGGTTATATAAAGAATACGAAGTAAGTAAAGTTAAAGAACATGAAAAACAGCCGACCAGTGTTTTGTTATTTCGGCTCACTTACATTTTACAAATAAAAAACATCCTTTAAAGCACAGACTTTAAAGTTTCATACTTTGGGCCGCTTTTTTGTAAAATATGAGTTTGAGCCGAAATAAGAAAAAAATATTATTAAGCATTATTTTTTCATGTTCTCCAACATATAATCAAGCCAGTAATTAACTAGCAATTTGCTTTAACAG
>NC_133477.1:7478225-7524475 GCF_025370935.1 Choristoneura fumiferana
AATCGGAAACTAAATAATGTGTCTGAAATTGGCATCCGAGAAGTCTTGCTTAGGCTCGTTTGTTCGTTAGCCAGTCAAAGTAGGTAGATAACGCAATGAAAGGAAATACGGCAAGTTAAATAAACAATTTATGCTCTTACTATAAAAAGCCGCAACATGTCTCTGACAACCCTAAAATAATAGTTTTCTATGAACTGATATGCGTCAAACACTTTTTTCAATGGCAGTCTAGGTTTTTGTGATAATACGGTTGACTACCTACAGACAGTTAAATTGAAATCCAGAATTTAAAAACTTAACGTAAGCATATATTATAAAATGTGAAAACGTGCTGGATATCAAAATCTTTCCGAATATTAACTAGGTACGTTATAACAATATTATCATTTCATATGAAAATTACGGCAATTGATCCACTCCAAATTTAAATTGTATACAGACCACCCAACGAAATCAGAATCACAATCCAATCAAAAAACGTATATTGACGTTCTATCGATTTCAATGCAAAATAGAGCTTCTGTTATACCAGAAACACGATCTTATTCTGAACCCTAACGCTAATTTTTTAATGAAGTACACAAGTTAACAATCTAGTAATTTCGTCTAAGCGTGGTTTTCGATAGCTCCCCAAAATGCCGCAAGCCATCAAAAATAATTAAAAGAGCACTCACCGACATCGTCGTGTTCAAGTTCCGATACGTCGTGAGCAACCTCGTCTTCTTCGGGGGCACTTTCGTACCGCTCCTTCAGCACAGTCCTCGGCACTGCAACCAAACTTCTATTTTACCACCAACCACCTAACGTTAAAATTCCAACGGTATCCCACTTCAAGTGGACTCCTTGACACTTAAAAGGAACGTTAATTTTAGACTGGGTGAATTGGGGCTGCTACGTTTTTATTTTGTATTTTAAGAGCAAGCCTAAGTTTTATGGAGTACGGAATAGATTGAAACAATTCTTGAAGAGACGTGCCCTGTCATACGCAGCTGGTTTTATTATTTTTATGAACCTCACGTTCAGATATTTTTTCGTGTCTTAAAATAGATATCAGGTATAAAAACCATTATGAAAACTTTTTAAATTGTTATCCCACTCATTACTTCCAAATACTGGGGGAAACCACGGAAAACGATTTATTATTTATGATTAATTACGCATTGAATACCTACCTGACAGATTAATATAAAAAGGGTTATTTGAAGTATTGAGCAACAAAAACAAACTGATTAATTATTTTTACTGCATTTCACATAAGCATGACACGATGTTATAAAGACACAGTTTTTTCACGTGAACGCAATAAAGAAAAATGTCCAGTCTTCGAGTCCACAGAGCGAATCAACTAAACGAAGGAGGTAAACCCCATAATCTGTGAAGCAAGATGAGTCTGCGGCTGAAGCCATGATCAATGGCTTAGTTCAAGGCTGAAGAAAGACTAGAGACATGACGTTATAAATCTAAGGCGCCTATTGTGAATCGATCATCTTTGCAGACTGAATTCTATTACAATCAGAGCTATTGTATGGATCTGTCAGAGTTCCAAGTTGGTATTATTCGCGGGCGTATTCAAATTTGGCAACTGTCATGAAAGAGCTTGGTGTAGTCTGGGATGGGATTGTTGAATTCTTAAAAGCCTATCTTATCTTTATCGTCAAATAATAACTCTTAAGTCTGAAGAAGAAGAAACTATCATATATATACCTATACGAAAACATTGTTACCCATGTTTACATACCTATGTAAACACCCTCATTCATAAAAAGTTACATCTCTAAAATTAGAAAATTAAAGTTCTGCCCGGCTACCCTGCTGTCGCTCTATTGCTAATGACATAAGATTAAAGATGCCAACTATTGGGACAGTGACGAGCACTCGTACGTTTACCTTACACTTTATAAATTATACCAAAGCATGAGCGATACGAAGTTTGAATTTCGTAAGGACTGCTTGTAACAAAATGTATTTATTTGTTTAATTCTGTTAAAAATTTTTGCTAAAAGGAGATAAAGACTCGACGAATCATAAGCTAGTAAGGTAGCTTTATGACAAAATAACGGTGTAGGATTATTACACTACTATATTATTACTATAAAAATAACGGTGTGTTGAGAAATATTACACTACTATAAATTATTACTAAAAAAGCCGTGGTGCTAGTTTGACCTATCGCCTCTCAAGCAGACGGTTCGGGTTCAAACCCCGGCTTGCACCTCTGAGTTTTTCCAAATTCATGTGCGGAATTACATTTGAAATTTACCACGAGCTTTGCGGTGAAGGAAAACATCGTGAGGAAACCTGCACAAATCTGCGAAGCAATTCAATGGTGTGTGTGAAGTTCCAATCCGCACTGGGCCGCGATGGGACTATGGCCCAAGCCCTCTTGTTCTGAGAGGAGGCCTGCGCCCAGCAGTGGGACGTATATAGGCTGGGATGATGATATTATTACTAATATTGTAAATACGAAACTGTCTGTCTGTTACCACTTCACGCTTAAATAAACCGCTGCACCGAATAGCAAATAGCAGCAGCTCAAATAGCAAATGACACTTCACTCGCCTAGTTTGTAAAATTCGCATTTTTTTTTAATTTTCCCCCTGCCCATTCCTCTGGGAGGGGGTAGGACCCCTAAATTTTGGTAGGACTCGGCAGGTTCTCATTTCTAGTGCCAAGAAAAAGTTGTAAACAAAGTTTCATCGCTGTTACAATTTTGCCGCCAAAATATGTTATTTTCCTGTAGTAGAACACATTTTTGAAACTGTAGGGAGGGTCACCATTAATTTCCTTTCTTTAGATAATTCTCAAAAAGGAAAATCAACAGGTTTTTCACGAAAACAGAAGCCATATTAGTACTGTACCTTTAACAAGTTGAATTTTTTGTTGTTCCATTTTGATCCGCGTTCATAATTAATAATAGCGTAACGTTTTAACGTTTTTGATCTTACTGAGATATTATGCTTACACCTGACTGCAAATATTGTTGTTGCTAGAAAATGAGTGCATTTATGTTTTAACTTGTTAGCACGGGAGACAATCTCGGCTAAGCGGAGGAGTGAAAATATATGATTAATTTAATCAAGCATTTCTTTTCAGAAGTCCAGAAATATAAATAATATTTGCGTAAATATTTCCGTGCAAAACCAATCAGTGAGTCGCACAAGACGTAGCTTTTTTGTATGTGCGTGTGTTCACGGAGTAGCGGGTGATTGCAGATAGTTCATGTAATTGATGAAAATAAATGGCGCCGCTTCTGCAAACATTAACTTTGTCATCATTAGAAAGTTTTTGTTTAAATGCTACGCCCACTACCACATCACAAAATGCAAGCGAAACTGCAGGTAATGGAAAATAAATGAAATGATATTGATTATAGGTACTTAAATGTGATTAAAGTACAAATCATATTAAATTATAATAATATAATATTTCAGTTACTGACATAATTTTACTAAGAAGGCAGAACCAGCGAAAGGGTTCAACCCAGAATAGGCCCAAGCTGGGGGTTTGCGGGGATATTTCACATTGTACGCTTCGAAGATCAAACTGAATAAACTAAACCGTTACCGACAATAATGGGGGCAATCAATGCAAATCGCTTCAACCGCGCTCAGGAATAGGGCTAAAGCAAATCTTATTTGTTAAGTAATTTCTCTCTAAAGTTTAATACCGTCGTAAAATTTGCTTCATAAAAAAGATCCTATCTTATGTCAATTGTTTTTTTTTATTAAGACTTTGACATATTTAATTAAAATTAAAAGTCACAAGTACGAGTACCTACGTCACTTAACACTCCAAAATTAAATAAGTACGAGTATTTCCAATAGAATTGCCAATAGTGTAAGCTCGTATAGTATCTAGCTGGACATATATCTTTCTAACCACCACAACCAGCCACCAGCCACCAAAAAACCACCAGCCTCGGCCGCAAGGTTGACATCATGCTGAGTTGCGACCATTTCGTGACAAAATTTGTCTCGATTTCCGTGTTTCTTTTATTATCTGCTTTGTAAATGTCACGAATAAATGTTTTTCTTTCTTTCTTTGTCATCATGATCATCATTTTATAGTTCCCACTGCTGGGTATAGGCCCAATCTCAGCTTGGATTGTACAGTAGTTCCCATGCGGACCCGCTTTACAATACAATACAATACAATTAAGAAAGTAATTACACACATCATTGAATTGTTTCACGAAGGTATGCAAGTTTCATAATAAATTTCAAACGTAGTTTTGCACATAAAATCCGAAAAAAAAATACGCAGCGATATAAAAATAAGAGGAATGCTTCTGAAGCTGAAAAAATGTATTGGAAGAGTTCAGTAACCGTTAAAAGAAAACCCTTGTTTGATATAAAATTACTTTGTGCATCTGTCCCATCGGCATCACAGATGTGTCAATCAAGAGTTTAGCCTTTCAAAACCTTTTTTTATTTTCTTTGGTTTATTTAAAGCTAAGTGAGTAAAAAGTAAGTATATGTTGTGATTTGATTTTTATTTATGTTGTGGTTTGATTACAATATTCTGTGCGTTATTTTACAACCACAGACCAAACAAATCTTTATCAAGCCAACAAACACTACTACTGACTAAGTCGAGAAACACTGGGTGTTTTAACCCAAACACTTTTCTAAGACCTTTCAAAACATCCACAAAGGATTTGGGAGCTTTATAAAGTACCAGATGGTGCTTCTGAGTGTACACTGAAAAGCACTCCACACATTCGCAGCAAGATAGAATTCCGAGGATCGACTGCAACGGAAAGTGACTTTGACTATTCAATATCGGCATGAAATGCTCAGAGCTTGATTTGATATCTCTACAAAGGGTGCCATACTTTAGTAAGAGTTTGCAAAAGTAGAAGCCTTAAGTCTGAGCTTTTATTTAAGTATGTATATTTTGATATTTTGTATTAAAATTATAATCTCTAGTGATTTGTCTGCTATTGGTTTTTAGAAAGTATCTGTCACTTTTGATAAATTAATATCTCTCAAATCGGCGTCATGCCTGATATTTTTTTATATAAAACAATAAATATAAGAAATAGCAATACATAATGGTAGGTAATTAAATATCTCGGGAATGAGATAAAACAGGCTTTAGAAAACAATCATCATCCAATACATTACCTACACTAGCTTAAATATAGGTTGAAGCTAGCGGCTTTGGCTTAGTAACAATGAAAAGGTTACTTCCACGTTTACTGGGTATTTTATTTTTTATTTTCATAGACTGGCCAGTGATTAAACTTTGACTCGCCTGATTCGTTTCGTTGATATGTATCTGTATTTTTTTTGTTTTTGGCTCTAGTGGTTAAGGTTGTACAATATCTGTCATTTTTCTTGAGTAGGTAACGTTATTGTTTTATAGACGTAGACAGAAGGGAAATGACGATATCTAATGTTTAGCAGAGTGAGGTTTGGCACAGATTTTACATAACAGATAAACGGAATATAACTGTCACTTTGTTTCTTAATTATCTTGTGCACAATCCCAACTGAATAGAATGTCACGTTAAGTACTATATCTTGAGCACTGTTTGTACACTCACAACTTGAAGAACAAACCAAGTTGGTTATACGTTTGTGTCGAAAATAAACGTTGTCAAGCGCTCGACAACTTATCTAATTTGGATGGTAATTAACAATTCTCAAGTGGGATAATGGATCCATTTGATAGCAGTTTATAGGATTTAGTATATAGAATCATTACAGTAAACTAAAACAGGTACCTACGAACATTAAGTAGCTTTGTCTAGGACAGTACTATTAGCATTTCCGTGAATGATTGGTAAATGTGCAAAGCTTGCGGAAGCATTCTAAATGCTTGCTTGTTACGATAATAGACGAATATTATTATGTTCATGAACAAAACCCAATTAGGTATCCGCTACCATATACACCACACACACCACGGTGGCGATTGATTTTAGTTCATTGAGAAATTCGTTACTTTTTGTAACACACAAACACAATATACGGGGCGGTTCATTTGAACCATTAGCCAAAAAAAAGAGTTTTTGCTGACGATATTTTATTATTACAATGCCATCAGACCGTGAATAAACTACATCAAGTCGATCTGACTACTGAAAGTGGTTTGAAATTTACTCTCAATCTTTTAATAAAAAGTAAAATACTTATTTCTTCAAGGCCAAAATGTCGTAGGCCAGCGACAGACTAACGTCTCTTTACGAGTAGCTGGTTTTCATGAGTGACGCCAATAGTTTACGAGGTTTCGCTTTTGCCCCCCTCTTTGATAATTTATTCCTTCTATTAATAATATAACAAATATACGATTCCAAAAAAACCTTCAGGACCTCCGCTGATGCAAGCCTGATTCAATAGATTCAAGACATAGGTTTTCTTCGCTTTAAATAATAATATAAAGTCAAGTAACAACTTATAAAAAAACATCGTAAGCAGTACGTAAACAAATAGTGCGTAAAGGATATGAATACAGGAAAAAGTTCTACGAGATTACCAAAATTTCACACCCAACCAAAATAGATCCCCGTCATAAATGAAGGGTGCCAACCTAACTACGTTAAAGTTCTTATAAAGGTTTTCAATAGAAGCCTGCTTCCCATTTATGCAGATCATTACATGAGTTTGCATTTTGAAGAATAACAAGTAGGGCAAAAGGGCGGACGTTTTATCAGGATATTTCCATTCAATAAATCCAAGATCTGAGAGCTGTTTGCAAAAGTTTATGGCTTACACAAAACTTTGGGTTTTTGTGGGGATACACCGCATTTCATAATCAAAACGTACATCAATGGAGTAAGGGGCGGTGTCTTCGTTTGAAAAATAGAAAGTCGGAGATTCAAATTCCTGTACAAATTGCTTTAATCTTGAAAATATTAGACTAGTTAACCATTGCACAAAATATGTTCTCAGAATTAAATGTGACGGAATCTAAAGCAAATAAAAGAGTCAAAATCTCTTCACGCGATTACTTGGAAATACAAACACAGCCCGAAATTCTAACTAACATCCGAAAACAATATTCGGTTGTTTACATCTACAACGCGTTTCATCTACCTTCTCGAGGCAGAATTGGAAATGAGCTTGTTAACTCTGAGAAGCAAGGATTTGACGTAACGAATAAATATTGAAACAAAGGAAATCTCTATGCATTCAAATATGGAAAACAAATACATGACAAGGCGAGGGTAATTTTACTTGCCTTTTCAATCAATTCAATGTTCTATTGGGTTAACGATTCAGCACCAAGCACTTGAATTTCAATGAAGCTTAAAACAAAGCAGTTGCTATTAAAGCTTTATTGAAACAACTTTATAACAACGAATTCTGATATTCTGATCAAGAATCAACCATAAATTTTGTTAGTAGAATACATTGACAGAGCCATACAACTAAATGAAAATGTTGACGATTATCTCCGTTGCAAATAGATTCTAGAATTATTTTAATTTATAGTTTGTTCGGATTCCACTCTGAGTGTAGTGTTCGATATATAAATTTGAGTTTAAGATTCTACATACCTACCCATAAAGCAAAGATTAAATGATGCCTTCCAGCTAGGTGGAACGAATTGTGAAAAGTAGCTGATGGAAACTAAATGCAAAAAGCCGAAAACAAGGTGAAATGGTGCGTTTTTGGGGAGACTTATAGCATTGGACTTCATCAAAATGATCATAATGACTGTTGTGTAATTGAGACAAATACTTAACCTACCTAATCGATTTTAGTCTACGGTTGTGAAGATTTACTTTAAAGTTGGCACTAATAATTTATTTACATAGTCTTTACTTAGCTACGTAGCAACCACATTAGTTATAATCTGAAAATAAAGCCTCATTTAGATATAAACTAGTCTTTGTATTATGATACACAAAATAAGTAGATATCTTATATAATATACTACTGATTATTTCGTGTTGACCTTCTATAATGTTAAGAAAACCTCCACGAAGAAAACAAAATAATAAAAGCTGGAAAAAATACGACTGACGCTTTTGTTGATTGACGACAAAACTCTCAATGGAATGAAAACAAGGAAAATTCCACTGTTCCGTAATAAATTAGTTTTCAACTATCGATGAGATTTAAGATGGATCTCAAAGGCAGTCGTATCGCTCATTTGCCTTTATGCACAAAACTCACAAGTAACGTATTCTGTTCTATTAACAATAGTATAAACTTACTCAAAACATGAACTTTCTTCTATTGCAAAGAAATTTTCACACAAAGACAGTGCTTAAATGTACAGACTAAATCCGGGTTTGAAAGTTTTAGTTCTACACGAGGATACAATGTTTAACAGCTTTCTAATTAGACAATAAGAGGCTGCTTTACTTATTTTGGAAAAACCTCGTAATAAGCTCATCATTATCTTGAACTCGCACATTGCACTGTTGGATACAGGCTACCTCTCAGAATTAGAGAGCTTGAGTAATTTAGGCAAGCGGGCTCAGTGTGGATCGGAAACTACAAACATACACAAACACACCATTGAATTGTTTCGTTAGTGCATCTAGGTTCCCTTGCGATGTTTTCCTTCACCGAAAAGTAATAATAAATTTCAAATGGAAACTTCGCACAAAAACTCCGAAAATCTCAGAAGTGCGAACCCACGAACCTCTGCTTGAGAGGTCATAATATCAAACTATTAACAGTCGCTAAGTTAAGCAGCGGACGAACGGACGGACATGGCGAAATTATAAGGGGTCCCTGTAAGATTACAGAACTCTAAAAAGACTTACCACACGTGTAAACAACTTTGAGGTATGTTCTGCTACCAGGCTTGCAGGGTTTCCCAAACATATTGCTATCAGCCGACAGCACACACCTCCTCTTGCCGTGGCATTCTCGCATCGCCGTCTCTGTTGCGTAAGGCTCCAAACAAGCTGTTAGAAAGAAACAGATGCTACATATGTCTTCATTATGTATACAGTCTACTTAGGTCAATCAATCAAATCAGCCCACATCCACCCACTGCTGGGTAAAGGCATCTTCATTTTCACGCCACTTTGCCCGGTCCTGTAGTCTTATTCAGTCTACTTAGGTATGATAGTTAAATCAGATCAATTAATTACTTCCAGCCCTCAATCAATTAATCAGATCAATTAATTTCTAAGCCCTCTCATTCTGAGGGGAGGCCTGTGCCCTGCAGTGGGACGTATATAGGCTGGGATGATGAATTACTTCCAGAATTAGCACTTTGTCTGGCTGTATATTGGCAAAAATAAAACAATATGTTGTAAAATATTTGGTAAAATATGCCACAAAAGAAACTACCCTACTTAATACCGTGTGTGCGGATAGCTTTTTCTGCTTACGTTATGAGTTTCTTTAACTTTGCAGACGCCAGTAACACTACATCTTTACTAACATTATAAAATGCGAAAGTTAACTCTGTCTGTCTGTTACTTCTTCACGCTTAAACCACTGAACTGAATTAGATAAAATTTGGTACGGGATATATTGAGACATTAGGAAGGACATAGAATAGTTTTATATGGAAAATTGCAGTTCCCGCGGGATAGCGATAAACGAATTCTACGCATACAATGGCCTTACGCTAAAAAAGGATTTTCAAATCCATGAAATGCAAAAACGTACGTCTTTTTTACGTATGAGTTTGAAATATCTGATTGGTTGCCAACTTTACCAATTTGTTTTGATAACTTCGAATATCCTTTGGGAATAACGAAGTACGAAACTTATTTGACTTGATTGAAAAGAATTTGGAATTGTAAATTACCCGTAAATATTGATTATAACGTCGACTAAAATTATTCCTCTTTAAAATAACGACTGGAATTCAATTATAAGTTTTCTTGTTCTGAGTAACTTCAACAATTGTAATAGTGATAAAGACGTCTATAAATTGTGTACAATCTATTCATAGTTTTAGTAGGTACGTTTATGTCGTCACTAAAGTGCTTTAATATTAGTTTCACTAGAACTATATGTAATGACCCCGTAGCCATCGATTTCTGAGTAAGAAATATGGACGAAGAACACAATTGGTCGATTACTTGTGCACCATGAATTAATGCAGAGAGGCTCAAACGAACAAAGTTTAAATATGTAAATAGAGAACTTTAGTTTCCTCTATAGTAAACTTAATAATTAACGATGGCGTTAGCAAGAAACACAAGACTAAGTGTGGTAAACAGAACTAAATTAACGAAATATTATAAACTAGCTTTTGACCACGGCTTTGCCCGCGTGGAATTCGGTTATCGCGCGCTGTTCCCTGGGGAACTGCGTTTTCCGGGATTAAAAGTTGCCTATGTCACTCTCTAGTCCATGAACTAGAGAATAGATATGCTAAAAATTACGACGATTCGTCACTCCGTTTCGACGTAAAAGACGGACAAACATACAAGCACACACACTTTCGCATATTAGTGTGATTTCATCACAATGCAACGTACAAAACAACTAGAATGAATTTCGATTGGAACTCGTAGATTCCCTGTGTTTTCCTGAAGATGACAATGAGAAATAAAAATAAAACTTTTTTTTTAATGTTTCGAACGACATTAGCAAACTAGTTTAAGAGTAATTAGTAAAGATCAAAGATAATCTAGCGCCAGTAGAGCATCTATTTTAATATTCGTAATTTTCAATATTTTGTTCAAATTGAGTTTGCATCAAAGCATGAATTTACGTGATACCTAAGTATCCAATAAAATTACAGAAATCATTTCTATGAATTCTCCATATTGTTTTCTTGATAACAAACAAAAATATTCCGTAGACGCGTAATTGCTCTAAGTTCCAGATTTGATTTTTGTTTTCCTTTGATGGATCAAAGCGCTTTGTAAAAAGTGATCCGTGAAAGTTAGAATCAAATGTTTGAGGTTAAACATTAATAAATAGTTAGTCTCAGTTCAAGAGTTCTCGGAGTCTGTAAGTGCTGGCGGATCCGAAAATACCACAGGGCTAAAATAAATAGTCAAAAGCTGCATTCACTTGTCACATGCGAACGGTATCGGTTTTATACATTTTATATGGTTGCGTTCACATTTATTTTCTGATGCAGTGTGTTGTGACCGCTTGTGTTGTGTCGCATCAAAGCTATAGAGAAAGAGAGAGAGAGAAAGCATCACAACACAACAGGACAGATAAATGACTACGAATGCGGCTTACGCGCTGACGTTCGCGGTCGCATTCACAATCTCTATCTACCCTCGTCGATGTCACTGAAGTTTTACGAATTACACGAGCTTCAATGGTGTGGCTCATTATGAATTTATGGTGTTATTTTACATCTTGGACATATTGAGCCAAAACTAATTGTTTTCCTTTTATTGTTGTTTGTAGTTGGAAAGCGATGTCGTATAGTGTGCTCGGAATCCAGTTTTTATAATTAATTTGGCCATTTTAAACTGAAAATACAAAAAAGTCTGCATTACTAACGAACTTCTACAGCCATAAATAATAGTCTGCAATATACCGGGTGTGCCTGTAATATGAGCAAATAATTAAAACGTCAAACTGAACAACATTAATTCAGCGACTTTTAAAAATAATTAGTTTTTTAATTTTTATTACACTTTTAAGTTTATTCGAAGAGGCAATGTAAAGCAAAATGCTTGATTTTTTTAGCGTAACAGGTGACGTCAGTTGGGTTCTAGGATGGCGTACATTGATAGCAGTATTTAATTTGTATGAAAAAAGGAAAATTCAAAGACTCTATTATTTTTAAGAGTCGCTGAACTAATGTTATTCAGTTTGACGAGGACGATCTATGTTTTAATTTTTTGCTCGTATTACAGGCCACACCCGGTATATGAAATGCGTTATTCCATTAAATTTGTTTATTTTATTCTTCTTGTGAAGACAATCATGAGAAAGTCCGTGTCTTGAAATTAATTGATTGTGCCATTTTAGACGGGAAATAAAAAAGGTCAACGTTTTTATCTACACTATAGATGATACTATTCGTTTTTTTTTTTAATTACGATATTTCATTGAAATTATTTGTTTCCTACTAACTCTTAAATTATGAAGAGTCATGCCATTAACAGCCAGCCATTTGAAATTTCAAAGTCGGCCGTAATTGTAACCGCTAGTTGGTGCTGTCATCGCGCACCCAGCGAATATCGTATAATAGAAAGAAATCGTGAAAAGATTGTGACTTAAAGCGTGTTAGATATTAAGGTCACAGATCTACTTCAATCAGTTAGCTATCATTACAAAATGTATTATCTTAAAAGCATTAAAGTTTTGTATTCGTTCTGTCTGTTACTGATATTGATAACTGGTACGAAAATGATAAAAATAAAATACATTAAGCACTTGGTATAAACGGTTTTTAAACAATTTAAACCTTAGTAAATGCAAGCGTATCCTGCGCGTTCTAGTGTTGCAAGCGTCCATTAGTGGCGGTGCTCAGTGCTCACACACGATGTTTTTAGACTATTTATTATTTTGTTTTGTCTATAGCCTGATAATGCGTGTTATTGAGCGGAAACTCAATTTTTAAGCTACCTTTAAGTACAAGAACAAAATCGGAAAGTTTTACAATTCAAGATTAGGCAGAGAAAAAACACCAGCGTATGAAGTCACACGTCAGTCGTATGAGAAATTGATAAAAAATAATATCACTAGGTGTTACCTAAATTTCCAACAGATTTTTTTATTCAGCCTTTTTTCTTCAGCATATTCAGGAGTAGGGGCATTCGATTGCTTAATCAGGTGACTTAAGTATTTGCTCGTTTGCCACCTTATCCATACTAACTAATAGTGTGTTTGTGTGTTTGTATGTTTGTCGGTCTTTCACGTCGAAACGGAGCGACGGATTGACAGACGGAGCGAGTGATTTTTGCATGGAGATACGTAGTTTATGGGCCAGAGAGTTCCCGAGAGAATGCACAGCAGGGCTACTACGAAACTAGAAACTCGAAGTTCGTGTCGTGCGGTCCCTCTGACACTTATAGTGTATAATACGAGAGCGAGAGGGACCGCACGACATGAACTTCGAGTTTCGTAGTAGCCCTGCAGTTCCCGAGGGAACAGCGCGCGATAACCGAATTCCACGTGGGCGAAGCGAAGCCGTGGGCAAAAACTAGTTTCACATAAAATATCCTCATATTATATTACAATATCTTGCAGCCTTGCAGAAAACTAAAATAGCGAACTTACTTGATGTGTCATCTGTCTTCGTTACACAAGGACATTCGTTATATTAGCTTGGCCACGTTGCAGATACGGTCGAAGCTGAACTTTCCGTCGTACATTTATTAGCAGACATTTTACGACAGACGTAACTTGCGACAAGTATCACAGACAGCTGACAGATTACAATGAACAACTTCGTCTTCAAATTGTGACGCATCACTATAAACTAAGTTACCTACAACTCCAACGTTTTGGATGTTAGGCACCTGTCTCTTACACTTGAACGCACTTCCACTAAACGTGGACGCATAACATCTCTGAGTTGATCCTGATATTTATTCTCGTACATTTTAAATGCTTAGATTATACGATGATTGTACTCACTTTCCTCCTTCATTCCTCTTGGCTGAGGGCACTGTATAGAATCGTATTCCGTCCGTCCATATTGCGCAGAATATATCGCTACTCTTGAGTGAGGGTTGCAGCTGAGATGCAAAACATCGTTCTCGCATCCCACTTTACTCCGGAATTCATCTGTGAAAGAAAGCATTTTGAAATACTTGGCAGATTAAACTATTATTATTTTGCTATTGCGTAATATTTTCTCATTATCATAATTATATAGCTATAAAAAAAACATCACATTCTGTAAAAATATCCCTAAATGTGGTTTATTTTTTACTTTGAATTATTCACGAAATGAAATTAATTTGAGTGTGTCCAAATATTTCCCTTTAATATTCAAATTTATGCATCTCCGAATGAGCAACAACAAATTTATCTTGCTACTTTTCCTTCTTTCCAGTTTTCTCGTAGCTACCACTCATTTTCAGCGTTTGTTTTATTCTTATGAAATGTAACAGGAAATTAATTAATTTAGCAGTAACATTTTAGCATTTTTCACATTTTTAAACATTTAATATGGCAAAAAAGAAACATTTTCCATAAGTAGCATGACACCAAAATTCTCTTATTACATTTGCTTAGAAATTTTTGAAATGAAATTATTTATTCATGTATGCGAAGATTGGGTTACAGTTGTAGTTACACTTGCAACTTTAGAAGTCTCACTAAACCATACCCTTAATAGGTGTACATACATATATAAACTAGGTAACAAACTACTTATTTAAAAATATTAATTATTGATGATACATGAATAAATTAAATTGCAATACAAAATAAGAATAAGAGGTTACATATCATTCAGAAAATTCATTCAAATTATAAAAACACTAGCTTTTGACCGCGGCTTCGCCCGCGTGGAATTCGGTTATCGCGCGCTGTTCACTCGTGAACTGTGCATTTTTTCGGAATAAAAAGTAGCCTATGACACTCACGGGTCCATAAACTATCTCTGTGCCAAAAAACACGTCGATCCGCCGCTCCGTTTCGACGTGAAAGACGGACAAACATACAAACACACACACTTTCGCACTTATAATATTAATAATATAATAACATTTATCTGTAAGCCATTTTTTCACAGATTGCTTAAATACTTTTAAATTCTGTCGCTTAAAAAACGCTGGCAACCTATTATACATTTTTATTTTTATTATTGGGTTATTGGGTAAGTAGAAAATTCTAGATACGAGTAGGTAATAAGAATAGCTGGCCTAGGTGCGGAGATGTGCTTAATCTGACCAAGCATTATATGATTATGATTTTTAAACATATCTATTGATTGAAAAAGCTTTGCAGTTAGTTTTTCTAACCACTAGCTTATTTTGTCGTCAAATATAAAAGTGATAATGATTTTGGCTAGTGTGATTTGTCGATCCTGTGTAGTGTGCCTCTCCCCTCTTCTCCACATCCATTGAAGCACAATCTTTACTAAGATATAAGTAAATGTTTGGTGGGTTTTTAGAGTACGTGGCACTTACATGGACGGCACTTGTAGGCCACTTCGACGAACCTCCTGGAACCAGGACAGGGATCCACCCCGAAGGCTTTCGGGCTTGTGTGGAACTTGCACTGGCGCTTCTTCTGGCACGCTTCTACTACTGTCTGCAACAAAGAATACTGAACACTTCGGTTAGCATGTCGATTACATCAAGACACTGGCTAAAGTAATATGTTATCTATATATTACTGAGCTAAACGTATCCCGCAGTTTCGCTTCTGTGGAAGAATGAGAATTTCGCAGGCGATCGGTCATGTGACTCTTATTTATATGTATGGACTGGATTATTTTGCAAAAAATAGAAATACCTATAACACGAAAATCTTGATCATAACCCTTAGTTCGTATTGTTGTTTTCAAAGAACAATTAATCAAAGTTGACTCGTACTAGTAACTACAACTATACCGTAACCAAGTAACTATAACGTAAAGTAACGTAACGTGAACCTATCTTGTGCCTGTGAATCGTCCTTATCGCTGACTAATTACGTGCATTCTCTGTTTTCCAGTACTAACTCTATAGACTGAGTATAGTAGGTTAGCTGCTTATAGAATATTACGGACTTCCGAACATCAAGTAACGCTTCAAACAATTATTAAATAATTATTCAAACAAATATTAAATAATTGTTTGAAGCGTTACCTACTTGGCGTGCGGTAGTCTGTAATATTCTATAAGTAGCTAAATATCAATAACACAAACCAAAACAATAAATTCACTATACCTTTGTTTCTTAGACAGGCTATGTAAATACTGTAATATTGTTGTGATGTTTTTCAAAATAAACCATTCATTCATTCAATAAACCACAATATACAAAAGCTGAAGTTTACTAAAGTAAAGCGTACTAACTCTTTCATGTACGTTAATTTCGTTTCCTCGCCTACTCGCTTTCCCTATCTAAAAATATTGAGATATTATTTACGACCTCGCATTTAACAACTAAATATACTACTTATTTTACGCAATGCCATGTTTCACAGACCGTTTGTTTTATTTTAACCAGACATCAGAATGCAAGCGAAGTCACTAGCTAGCCGGTTCATTTTAAATAGCAGAACCACATTCTGGAAACGAGCTGCGCAAAATTAAAAGTAATAGTTGAGATTTTTTAAATATTGCGCTCATGTATTAATTTCAACTTTGTATTTTCATTACATAAGATTACTAGTTGTTGCCAGCGATTTCGTATGCGAAGGTGAAGGCAATATTTTGTTAAAATTACGAGCAGTTGTAATATATAGTTTAGTTACATTAAAAAGTGAAAAATATTTTTTATAATAAGTAAAATATTAAATTGACTCCAAAAAATATCACGACAAGAAGTCAATACCTAAAGCGAAAAATATCTAAAAATGTGTTGAATTATTATAAAAGTACATAATGCGCCTTGCCCTTTACCTTTCCTTAGAGCTTTTTAGAGAGGCTCAAAGTCACGCAACGAGCTATGGAGAGAGCTATGCTTGGAGTTTCTTTGCGCGATAGAATCCGGAATACAGGAATACTGAAATTCGTCGAAGAACTAAAGCTGGAAAAATATGCAAATTGTGGCAATTGGCGGGCCACATCGCTCGAAGAACAGAAACCGTTTGGGGAGAAAATTCCTTGAGTGGCTGGCGACCACGAAACGGAAGGCGAAGCGTTGGTAAGCCTCCCAGCAGGTGGACTGACGGCATCGTGAGAGTTGCGGGAAACCGGTGGATGCAAGTGGCGAGTTGTCGTTCATGTGTCGTTCTAAGGGGGAAACCTTTGACCAACAGCGGACGTCTTCCAGCTGATGATGATGATGATGAAATAATGCACTACTACAGTAAAAGATCAAAATATGTTTCTGTGCACGCTTCCTACTTATCTCTTTTGAAGTCGGTGCCAAGCCCAATGGATAGTTTGTCCGTAAGATAGATAACTAGGTCTCCTCCTGCTGGCTCGTGCACCGACTCCAATAAACTTTAATTTCTAGAGGACGTAGATCGTGTTTATCTTGATTTAGCTCCCTATATTTTGACGCATGATCATGAAAAGAAGTAAACGGGCAGAATAATGTTAAGTAAATAAAAAATTACCGTGACCGTGAATCATTCAAAACGGGCATTTTTTTTGGCATTTGTCAATGTAGAAAATCTAAATATAAATGTCTTTAGTAATAAAACTAGAAATAGGATGGCGTGGAAAGCTTCAGCGACATTTGGCAGGGTGGATTCAAAAGGTCATAAAACAAGCAATCATTTCATATAGCAAATTATATTCCAACATAATGCAGATGCAATATTGAACTGAAAGAAATTATGTAGCTAATTGCATTCTATCTATTTCCTTACAACGATACGAAAAAGGTTAGAGCAACTAGTTCTGATAATGGGGGCTGCAGAACATTGTTGTTCTTCGATCCTGCTTGATTACATTCCATTAAACTTTTTCAATCCTGATTGCATACAGTATCATAATGAAGCAAACGCAACAGTGCAGAGGTTAAACTGATCGGGATTCATAAAACAACGTAAAAGGTTATAAGTTCTTTAATATAGACTAGTTTTTCAGACTATATAGTTAGTTTTAGTAAAACAGAGGCATGAATGATCTTTAACGCTACTTATAGACACTAAATATCAAGAACTGCAACTGTTAAGTTATATTCGGTACAGATAGGAACACGCAAACGCAATGTGTTTGGGTGAGTATGTGTGATAGTATATGTCAGAATGAATACTAAAAATAGAAATACACAAATGCAACAACCAACATTCCACATTATTTTCCCCTCTGTTGATGTGTCGTCTTGTTGGTGACATTAGTCTTTTTATTAAGTTAAGGATAAATCTAAGTTAAGGCTAAGGATAAATCTGTACAGGCTTAAATAAGCGAACACTCACAAAAATGAAAAAAATCTAAGAATTTCCGCTGACTATGCTCCCAGCATTTATACATGTTTGCGTTTGATCACCATTACAATTGATGATCATGTTGATCATGGTTTGGTCTAATATACACAAGGCTTTCTTACTTAGAAAATTCCCATTCGTTCTAAATTTGAAGACGTCCGGATTTAAGAGGAGTATAGACGCAGACGCAGACAGGCCAGTGGCTAAAATTGAATTAATCTAGATAACTTTTTACCCTGTGGTGATATCACTGAGATAATCATATCTGAGATGAGATGATGGAGTTGCTGTGTAAGTAGGTAGGTAACCTACATAGCCTTATAGAAAAATCCCTTTTTACAAGCTTTTATTTAACTTTTCCTATTTGTTATTGTTGTTGTTGGGTAAAATCTAAGGAACAACAACAAATTCAAATAATTAAAGGTATACGGTTCGAATATGGCTTCTGTTTTCTTAAAAAGCCTTGTGATTATCCTTTTTGAGGATTATTTATAGCAAGGAAATAAATGGTGGCACTCCCTACAGTACTTAACGATAGTCTTTCGTATTTACGTAATTAGAAAATAAAAACTTTGATACATTAACTATCCTTTCTAATATTATAAATACTAAAATTCCAGGGTCTTAGACTAGCTCCATACCAAATTTCATCTAAATCGGTCCAGTGGTTTAAGCGTGAAGAGGTAACAGATAGACGGGTGCGTCCCACGACATATAACTATAAAATATCTAATTTCATATTAATAACGTTCACAAGATAGAATGAACGTTAGCTACAACAACAAAAAGTATATTTTGTTAACGTAAAACGGTTAAATTATAATAACGTTATTTTTATATAACTTTAATTTGTACAAGATTCATATGGACTAATTTCTTTTAACATAACACACATTAGGTATATTAGTTACTCATGATATATAACAATATGAGTAAATGTTAAATTATGTGACGGCGAGCGAGCGAAGCGACTGAGCAAGACGAAACTGGGCAGAAACGACTTGGATAGGTTAGGTTCAGAAGGCTAAGGCGGGAGCGAAGCGTAGCGTAGCTCCCGCTTTAGCCTTCAATGTTAGGTTTTTTTTTGTGGATGGCTTGCTTGATTGTTTGCTTGCATCAAAGTAGTCAGCAAAAAATATACTTAACTGTTAAAAATGTAATTTCTCACAGAAAATTGTAAGTACTATCCATACAAAAATGAAAATCTTTCCGCGTTTGTGTAACACTTCCGCACTTGAAATCAATTTCAAAAAGTTATACACTATCTCCGTTTCATGAGCTCTCAGGTTGCAGTTTGGATGAATTACGGAAGCAAAACGAACATTTTAATGGCTCTTCGGCTTGATATATGCATTTGCAGTATGGCAACGTTTCATTGTTTCGAGTCGCGTGAATATTTGGATCCATTATGTGTATTTCCGTGCTCGAATACTACATGCGCTCTTAGCTTGGGTAGCAATCGTACACTGGAAACCTTGCACCTGCTGCCAGCATACATTTGGTTTGTAAGATACATCTCTGTACCAATTGCACACTAACCGTGTCTTTTGTTTTGTGAGTAATGCTATTAAATAGATTGTGTGCTATAGCTTGAAACAAAAAATCAAACTTCTAAGCCAACGCAATCAAAAGATACAGCCGGTTATGCCGCAAATTTCCGCAAATTTTCGAAACTCGCAAGGGAATCAAAACCTACAGGGTACTTCCCGTGAACTCAGAATCTTGAAATGTGGTACAAAGCAACGTGTTTATAGCACAGATAAAGGAAAAATTGCGAAAACCGAAAATTTTTAGTTACATCATATAATAAAAATATTTTTTAATAATTGTAAAGTTACTACCTACAGGTCTGTACGGAACCATCGGTCCGACTCGCACTTGGCCGTTTTTTTGTTTAATCTAAACTATATACACACTATTTAATCTTAATCTAAACTATACACACGTACAGATAAAGTACATAATGTTTTTGCAACGTATTTTATGGGAAAAGTTCGTATTTATCGTGCTCTTTCATTTCAGTACCCATCGTACAGCCGTAGGTACATTTTACATTAACATGCGCACTAAATAATAAAGTTCCATATTAATGGATATGAAAATGAGACTCATTTAACACAATAATTGATTGACACTTCGGGTGCCGTCGCATTTTCCGATTGAGATCTGACTTTTATACATCTGTATCATAATAAAATAAAGATTATATTAATAGGTAATATGCTAAGACTTATTAATGCTGTATAATAATTATAATATACCTACTCATTGTAAGGAAAAAGTTCTCAGCATTCTTAGCACCATAACTTGTGGTTCTAACTAGGCAATATTTTATCCCCAGGACTAAATCACAAAACACAGATAGTTCAGAAGTCAATCTCATGTATGTACTTCACTTTTCATACCTACGCTCGGCGGTCGCTCTAAGGTTGTCAGTCAACTATTTTTATTTATTTATTTATTTATTTATTTGTAAAAACTCACACAGCATAACAGTTGACACCAAAGCACTGAGTAAGACAAAAAAAAAAAGTAATAATAATAATAATAACAATACTACAAAATTAACAATAACATGAGGACGGACGTGCATCCATCATCTCACAGAACTTCAAACATTCATCGCACACTCTTCTCCAACAACCTGCCAATACATCACACTGGGGCACTGATGCTAGGAGGGCATTGACGTAGCGCAGCGCTCGGACAGTGGCGACTGCTTGCGAGCGGCGGTGCGCGCCGGTGGCGGTGCCAGCAGAGGGTGGTCTCGAGGCCTGAAGTTAAATTTTGTCAGAGGCGGAACGTGCAGACGCACCAGCTGCGCCCCAGCTCGACACTGTCACATTCCCCGCGCAAGGCCCTACAAGATATCGTTAGGAGCATATAATACGTCTTACTTCCAGAGAGTTAAATCCCAGTATACCAAGCAAAAACTTGGTAGGGTACAAGAACGGGTAGTACCCATGCGTTTTTTTGTATAGACTATGGCTGATGCACCAAAAAACTATCGCGGACTGTACTCGTACTAACTCGTATCTTACGATATCGTATTTGTTACTTACGTACGTTGTCTGATTTATTGTTCAAATGTCTTTCAAATGTCTTTATTCGCATAAAATATGGTACAATAGGTGATAAATTAACATTTCCAGTACAAAAACATATTTTGCTACATAATAGCATGCAAAGTTATCTTAAAACTAGACTAATTAGATTAATTAAACACAGGCATCATAGTAAGCAGAACACATAAAGTAGCATAATTATGTGTTTGTGTTAAAGAGGGCATTTGTTGAATAAAACATTTTTTCTTTGAGCCATCTATAAAGTTTAGTTTTAAATAAATTTAAAGGAAAAACTTTGAAGTCGTCTGGGATTGCATTAAAAATTTTGATGCACATGTGGTAACTATTTTTCCTAAAAAGAGCACTGTTTGGAACTATATCTAACACGAGCCTGTCCTTGTGTCTCGTACTTCTAGGAAATAATTCTGAAGCCCTCTTAAATAGTTCCGGGTGTTTTTTACAAACACAGCTACTTCAAATAGTGTCTATACACGGTAGAGTTAGAATTGCATATTTTTCGAAAAAGGGTTTACACGACTCTCGTGAAGAGATACCACACATTGCCCTTAAACATGTCTTTTGGGTTTTAAATGCCCTATCAATATCAGTAGAATTGCCCCAAAGAGCCAAACCGTATCTTAATTTTGATGCTAGGTATCCGTGATAAGCCATAAGAATTGTATTAAGATTGTTTTTTTGGAATCTTTTTGTATTTTTTTCACCACCACCAGTGGTGTACCTTCGCTATGTCGCAAAAGAGTGTAGTTTCATAGAAAATCATGGGGTTACGTCAGGACAGTTTTTTATTGTCAAAAATCTGTGAAACTATATGATCTGTATTATAATAAACCAGTTTCCTTTCAATGTATTCATTACGCACTATACCTACCTCTATTAGATCCATGTTTAAGACGACGTGATTTCAAAACTTTAACCTTACAAGATTGGTTTTTTGGAATCTTTTTGTATTTTTTTATTTTACGGTCATCCCGTAAAACCTAAATTGAAAATACAAACTGCCACCATCACCACCATCACCATCATGGTTGTTGACCATCAGTGGTGTAGCGGTATAGCACGCGGTACGGAATACCGAGGACCTGGGTTCGATTCCCAGTGATGGTCTTATTTTTCTGGTTTTTCTGTGCATCTATATTTCAGTTTGTATTTTCAATTCATAAGAATTGTGTCTAAATCGGAAATCTTCTGGATAGATACATATACAAAGTTTATTATTTTTTTACACACCACATCAACATGGTTCTTCCAATTACAATTTTTATCTAGCGTATGTCCTTAAAATTTTACAACATCAACTTGTTTGATTTGCGTGTTATTATAACATACATCTAGTTAATGTCATAGTTCTACTTCTTACATTGCAAAACTGTACAATTTGAGTTTTTTCAATATTAAATGTCAAATTATTTAATGTCAGCCAATCAACAACTATATATATGTTGAGAATGAAACGGGAAGAATGGAAATATAAATTAACAACTAAAATATTTTATTTTTTATGTCATTGTTATATTATAAATTTGTCACAGAAAATATCTTGCGACGATTTCGTTATTGGCGAAATTGACGATTATTTAATTTATACAACCTTCCACTGAACAGTTATAATAACTTTTTTTTTGTTGCTCCATTATTGCACAAAAAAGTTCACAGACGCGTGTCTCAAGCGGTGGCACTTGCGCTCGCACTGGTCCCAACCGGTCCGAGATATCGTGTCCGTGAGCAGGGCCTATGTGTGCGTTGCTCGAGCGCACCTGTTTGGAGATTGACTTCTGAACTATCTTTGTTTTGTAACTAAATACTGAACAAAAAAATTAAGAGACCATTAGTTTTGTTTGCTGCTAAGTTTTGTAGACGTTTCTTTTTAGTACAGTTGAGTTCTTATCTTCTTCTTCAACCTTGATCTACCTAATGCTGAGTAAAGGTATCTTCCATTTTAGACCATTCTGTGCGGTCCTGAGTTTTCCGCATCCAGTTCATCCCAGCCGCTCTCACCAAATCGTCCGTCCATCTTGCTGGCTGCCTCCCAATATTCCTGAACCCCTGTCGTGGTCTCCACTACAACAACTTTTTACCCCATTTTCCATCGAACCTACTGCAAATATGGCCCTCTTCCACTGCCTAGAGGATATGGTTTTAGCTATGTCAGTTAGTCCCGTTCTCTTGCGATTGCGTATTTCGGTGTTCCGGACGTAATCGCGTAGAGAAATCCCCAACATAGCTCTCTGAGTCTCTGAGTTCTTATACTTTTGAGTAAATATTTTATGAAAAATATGTGAACACTGTAGCGTCACTGAGTGTAGTACCATAACGGCGTAAAAGCGTACATATGTATAGATATTTTTGATTGTACTTTTGGTCAATAGTATAAGAAATCGACTGTAAAAAGTAGGTACTGGATAACCTGTAGGTACTGGGTAACTGTATGTAGGTAGGTACTGGTAGTGGATCTTCGATTATTTAAACTAAAGACATTATTTCGAACAAAATAAACAAATAAATATAGTCCAGCCAGAGCAAAAAAAACAAGTCAATTTTAAAAATAATTATAACTGTATGGTCAAAAGTTTTCTTTAGAGTATAACCAACCTGAAGTGCGCTAGGCCAGGCACAGCTGGTGTCTCCCACCACTTCTACTGCCACGGGCTGGTACTCCGTCAGTTCCGAGGCACAGGAACCCTGGGACGCTGAGGCCCCGTACTGCGCCACTTGGATACTGATGGTGGTCCCACGAGGACAGATCAGCGACACCATCTCCTCGTCACAGGCTGCTTTCTGGTGGGTGCGAAGCGTGCCGAGGAGTAGTTCTATGGACAAAATCATTCGAAAAATAGTAAAAAATCGTAATTTGTTTTATTAACATCAGCTGCCCAGTTATTTATATTGTAAAGACACAATTATTGTCATCTTGACCTCAACCAGAGGTCGCTTTGTCTAACTGGCGAGCGCTCGCAATTTCATTCACTATCTCTTTCTACCTTCCTCCTAAATTACGTGACAGAAAGAAAACGAAAGTGTGGTTGGTTTTTTGGAGTCTTTTTGTACTTTTTATTTCAACTCCAAATTTATAACTTTTACGGGTATCCCGTGAAACCATATCGAAAATACAAACTGAGACATGGATGCACAGAAAAACCATAAAAAGAGACCAGCGCTGGGAATCGAACGCAGGTCCTCAGCAATCCGTGGTTTTTCTGTGGATTCATGTCTCTCAGTCAAAACGAAAGTGGTGAAAACAATTGCAACTCCGAGTGCGTTAGTCAAGGCCACTGATGGATTTGTAAACCATACGCACAGACGTCACATATAAATCTTGTACTTGGTTTTCAAACCATATTCCCACAGATGTAGTGTTTGGATATATGTAAATCGACGTTATTCAAAAAACAATACAATGTTAAAGTTCCGCCAGTAAAAACCTGATTTATTTAATACTAAATTCAAAAAAGTAACAACTTCAATGGAAGTACTGGTGGATTCAAAATATTTTATTGCTACTGAGTGTGCGATTGAAAGTACCTATTATCCGCCAGTTGAAATCGAAAATAAACGGCTCACTGACTCACAATATTTGAACGCCTTCGAACCGCCAAACAAATAAAGTTGACAGCAAACATACATGACAGTAGACGTTTGTCTTACAGATATTCAGCGCCATTTTATTTGAATTTTAGTCATTTTATTTTACAGCTTTTTGTAATATACGCAGTTACATTTGCCGATGATGGCGCCCACTGGTCGAAACTAAACTTAAAATGCCTATTTGCGTGCGGCATTAGTTTCAGATTTGTCCATACGGGTTGGTACGGGGTACGGGAGATCTATTTGTAACTCCTTAAAATTGTTACGTTTTACATTAACAATACGTCTTTTGACCTGTGGTATTAAAAGAGTAAATAAATCTTACACATTATTTCAAAATAATTATGGCTATTACTCACAAGTATATAAATAAAAAAAAAAGTCTTCTTTCAGTGAAATTTGATATTTTCTTTATTGTAAATATTTTTCCTCCACGGTCCATTATATTTTTCCACCTGTACAGACTAGGTACATGAGTATTGTAATTTGTTAAAAAAGCACTTTAGCGAGATCTAAAAATACATGTATCTAGAATTTCCCCCGACGCAGTACCTATCGCTTTTTGTACCGGATTCCATTCCGTTTATGAAAGGTACGGTCTGTAGAATGTTGGAAAAATAAATTCACTAAGAAACTACGCTGTTGTTTTCTTTTACCAAAAACGAGTGATAAATTCGAACATAACTTTCTTAAAAGGGTCGTAGTAGCCCGAGTCCCTTCCAACGACAGAGTTGCTTTACAAAAAAAAAACAAAATAAGTTACAATAATGTTATTCGTTCATAAAATACCACATTCTCTTGTTCAGCCCTTTCGTTGTACTGTTTAGGATATATTTCGACGATTTGAAAATGTGGAAATTGTGTTGGCATATTTCAAAATTCGACAACTAGGTACTCAGATTATTAATAATTAAATAATTTCAATAAATTAGATAGTCGTAAGACACCAACGGCATTAGAACTTTAAGTATTACATTCGGCTAATATAATTTTTATTTATTTGGAAGCTCAAATTTACTTTTTAAATGACTTATTATTTACAAAATTTAATTACAGAGAAAATAACAAAATTGTTACACTATTTTTTTGGTTAACTTACGGGTTTAGAACCCGTTCCAATTATATTGGTGTATATTATCTATCACCAAATAATTCACATTTGAAGAAGAAAGTTAAAATCTAAAGGTACTTCCATCATTTTTAAATACATGACCACGGTAAACGAGTATCTACGCTATTCATTATGCTGACTTTTTCATCTTAATGTAAAAGACAACACTCTCAAACATCAAGACACTATAAAAACTCTTAATAAGTTAAAAGTGCGAGTGCCCGTCGCTGTCCCAATAGTTGGCATCTTTAATCTTATATCATTAGCAACAGAGATGACAGCAGGGTGTCGTCTATTGGGCATTAGTATGTCGAGCACTCAGACCTTATAGATAGTTTTAATAATAGTATAGTAAATTATGAACTAAACTATAAATGAAAACGTTACCCAAAATCACTCCAGGCAGAAAGGTGACTAACTTATATAATTTGCATTAAACGCCAGCCCAGTGGCCACTCATAGCCTCTATTGATTCAAAATCAGTAAAAGTAAAAAGTTATAAGTAATTACGAAAAACCTAGCACCGGTTCGGATAAAACATCCTTTAAGGAAAAATCGGCAAAAAATTCAACAATTTGCTGGATGCTAAAATAGTGCTTTATCCCTAAATATTCATTTCATGATTTAAACAAATGTAGTTCTGGGCACTTTAATTAATTGTGTGCGAATTTTATAACCACTTTCGAGAGTTGAACACAAATGCTACGTTACTTACACGTAAACCACCTGGAGTCTAAATCACTTCACAGGGGTATTTATAAAATTTATCGCCATTCATAACTTACCTAGTTGACGTAATTTCCTATTGTGGTTCTGTTTGGCGGACACATAAATTCTGTTTTGCTATTTTAAGCCTTCATGGTAATGGGATACCAATTGACAAGATTTCATATTTCTAAGACTGTAATTTGCTCTCTGTATTCTGTTTGGAAAGAGAAAGACGCTGATAGTTTTAAATGTTCACTAGGATTATTAATTAATTAATTAATTACTTTTTTAAGATGTGCTTATTCTAAAAGGGCATAACTCCAAAACTACCACACAATAGATCCATTACTTTAGTCTTAGTCTCTATTAAAAAAAATGATGACGTAAATCTGACGTTGACGATGTCAAAATTTTGTTGTGCGTGGCGCAAGCGTGGCGTGTGGTTTGCATACATAGGCAGTTTGGTTATTTCTTGCTCTGAAACTTAAAATATAGGACTTCTACGACGATTTTGGCTATTAATAACCTGGCACCTGGCTTTCTTATGGATACGGCGGATGATCATATCATAACATTGATGATTTGAAACGAAATGGTTATCCAGTGTCTTCGATGAATCATTTTTGCAATTAGGCAGTAGGCACGAAATAATATTTGGTATATTTAGGAGGGGTATATACTTCGTTTCTCCATTCGGGTCTTTCCATTTCGATCACAACTACGGGCTGCTAAAATCTTATTTGAATCCTAAGTTTGAATCAATAACACTAACACGATCTCACACACGTCTCGGTCGTTCGTTATCCGTCAAGTGCCAATATTAATGTCAAATTAAAAGTTATGGCAGCTCTTTTTTCTTGCGAAAAAGGCAAAGGAAACATATTACTTATCTATTGTGTGGTAGTACTGGTAAATGCAAATATATATTTTAATTTCTTGTATTTTTTGTAATATCTATGGAGAAATAAATTATAATAAATATTTTTCCGTGTTCAGGAGGCAAAACTCTTTCGATTTCTGTAGTAGAGGTGTCAAAAAAATTAAATCTCGTCAATTAAAGGAATTCAGAACGTGGAAGCTTCATTCTGTCACTATAATGATAAATATTTGTGATTATCATATCAAGAACAATTGAGATGCAACTCAAATATTTCAATATAGGTAGTTAAATCGAAAATACAAACTGAAATATAGATGCACAGAAAAACCAGAAAAAGCCAGCGGTGGTGTAACGGTATAGCACACGGCACGGAATGCCGAGGACCTGGGTTCGATTCCCAGCGCTGGTATTATTTTTCAGGTTTTTCTGTGCATCTATATTTCAGTTTGTATTTTCGATATAGGTAACAATTGAGATGCAACTCAAATATTTCAATATAGGTAGTTAAATCGAAAATACAAACTGAAATATAGATGCACAGAAAAACCAGAAAAAGCCAGCGGTGGTTGTAACGGCACACGGCACGAAATGCCGAGGAACTGGGTTCGATTCCCAGCGCTGGTATTATTTTTCAGGTTTTTCTGTGCATCTATATTTCAGTTTGTATTTTCGATATAGGTTTTACGGGATGACCGTAAAAGTAACAAAAAATTTGGAATTGAAATGAAAAATACAAAAAGATTAAAAAAAACAATCTTAATAGGTAGTTAAAACATACTGCAACAGTGGAATTATTTTTCTACATCCGGAACTTAAATATGTAATTAATTAATTTATTGCAAAAAATTACATGGACTTTTGACCACGTCACGAGTTGTCTAACTCACGACGGCTACGTGACATCGACGTTAAGTCAAGGTAATTTTGGTAATAAATTTTCCGCGTATTGGGTCTGTGCATGACATCAGCGCCACCTAGCGTCCGCAACTTTGTTGGCTCTGAGGCTCTGACGTTTTGAAATTTCATCGCGACATTGCTTAGACTATAGAGATCCATTGTGACATGAATCAAACCTATCACGTATACTAAATTACCGTGATACCGTGATTTGGGTGGACAAAAGGTTGTGAATTTATTTTTGGTCATTAAAATTAAATGAGGTAAGTAAAATTTATTCAAAAAGTGGTTTTTATTTTGGTTATGTCAGGGTTTGTTTACTTCATGTTTAGTTGTACTTTTACTGTAAACAAAAAGATAAAGCTATCTTAATGGTTTATTTAAGTAATAGTAAAATTATATACCAGTAATTGTTCTTATATCGCTAGTAATAAATTAAATATCGTTTTTAGATCAAAATAGTATTATTTTGAAGACCAGTTTTGTGAGTATCACTCAATATAAAATTTCAACCACAAACCGTTTCGAAAAATTGTTAGTGTGCTGGACATGTCCGGGATGTAGAGGAATTAAGAACAAAACAGGGACAGGTTCAATAATTCAAGCTCCCATCATAACACGGAACATCTATTACTAAAATTAGGTAGTTAAGTTAATTATTTCTACTCTTGGCCACTATGGGCGCTGCAATAGATTTCATTACCCCCACCTAGTACTTCGCACCCTCCTAATAGACAGACGTAACAGTAATTTTGCACGAATATATATGTAAACTATGCCGACAAAATGGTACAATAAAATCCCTTAGTTATAACACTAAACACTAACTATACCTATCTACGTTCAGTGGAAGTGTAGAATGTTTCCACCGTCATAAATAAAAAACCAGCCAAGAGCGTGTCGGACACGCCCGAAATAGGGTTTCGTAGCCATTACGAAAAAAATAAGTAATATTCTTCCAAGGATTTCGTATTTTGTACGGAATATTCCAAGTTTAGGTATTACGTCTATGGGAAGTACTTTAAAAAAATTTTTTTTTTATTGTTTATTGCACCATTTTGTCGGCATAGTTTACGTAAATAACTTGCAAAATTACAGCTTTCTAGCATTGATAGTCCCTGAGCAAAGCCGCGGATGGACAGACATACAGACAGACAGACTTGGCAAAATTTTAAGGGTTCCATTTTACCATTTTAGCTACGGAACCCTAAAAATGTATAGAAATTTGAGTGATGGTGATAATACATAAATACTTAAATTAATAAATATCATGGGACACTTGACACCAATTGGCCTAGTCTCAAACTAAGCAAAGCTTGTACATGTATACTAGGACACGGATAAACATACTTATATAGATAAATAATCGAACCCGGGACCTCAAGCTTCGTAGTCAGGTTTACTAACAACTTCGCCATCCGGTCGTCAAATAATGTTCCTAATAATACATCACTTTACGAATACGTAGCTCTTGCTAGTGAACTATAAATGGAATTCACTGAAAATATGCAATATGGAAAAAAATACGATTATTTATTTTACTACAACAATAAACTATTATTCAATTATGTTCTCTTCTTCAAACCAATTGTAGTCATATCCATATTGAGTATATCGTTCGACATGATTTCGACGTAAATTGCATTCGTCATCCGCCCACTAATAATAATTATGAGAGAAAATCGTGAAAATTTAAAACAATGATGACATGTCACTTAATAGACTACAAATTGTAGGTGACTACAAGTTGATGTACAAACTCTTTCCTTTAGTTCCAAAGTTGCAAGGCAAAGTGACACATATTACTGAGATATACATAAGCGGTTTTGGCAAGAATCTTTCTTTCGATGTCTAATACCTAAATCCTTCTTAGCTGATCTCACACCCTAACAGAAAATCTGTTTCTAACAGTGGGAAGCTAGCTATTACAGTTAACTGCTCAATTAATAAACTTTTAAATACTCTATCTAAGAGCTTTTTAATAGATGTATTAACCAAAACTGGAAGATTAAGATACTCGTAGTTTATTATTATACCGCTTGTTTACAGCGGTGCTCTACGGGGAATTAATCCAGTGTTTACAGTATTCTGTAGTTTATTACAAACAAAGTTAATCCCAGGCTCCATGTGTGTGATAATAAATTTTAAGAGCTTTATTAACATTGCTCTGTTTAGATGTCGAACTTACTTGGAAAGCTTCTTGTGATTACAAATAGCTTATTTGTATAAATCTTCATTGAATTTTGGACTATCTGGACATGGTCTACTTTTAATCCCGATTCCCGATATTGCTGCCCGCCGGGTATATGGTCATTATTAACGTCAATAAAGAGCAAGATGTAATCCCATGTAAGCTCCTGGGATTTCAATGAGGGTTTTCACAGAGGCGAAATATCTTTTGACATTTGACGTTTACCTACTCGTGATTGGTTAAATAAGTAAATGAGCCAATCGCAAGCAAACGTCAAAAGTCAAAGGGACCTCACGATACTAACGCCATCTAGCGACATTTCGCCGCCGTGAAAGCCCTCATTAAACGGATGGATCTTTGCAAAAGCGCAGGTATATAAACACTAGTAAACACGCGATAATTAATGAATAGCAAATTATGGCAAATACGTAGTAAATTAAGGTTTATGGTTTTCTGTTGAACGTAGCACTGATTTCGCGGACGATTTTTGATTAGAGAATAACATCCCTCGCTAATTGAGGAATTAGGTATATTCTACTTAGTCAGTCAGTTAGGATTATCACTCGATTGTCAATCGATCAAAAAGTGACCAAGATGAAGAAATATGCAGCGTTTTAAAGTTCGAGAGTAATGATGATTTTCCACCGGCGAGGCGAGACGAGACGAGACGAGGCGAGACGAGAATTGAAATTTGTATGCATTCTCGCGCGCCCGCTTCGAGCAGCCGCGAGCCGCCGCGGGCGCTGCCATATAAATTTCAATTCTCGTCTCGCCTCGCCGGTGGAAAACCACCTTTAGGTCCCATCCTCGTGCGCCACACTGTGTTAAAAAGTGTCGCACCGCGTGACGTCGTGAACTGGCTATATCTTCATAATTTTTTGTTTAATTGACAAAAGAAACAATAAGGGGCTGTTTCACCATCCATTGATTAGTGTTAACTGACGGTTAGATGTGATGCCGTCTCTATTTGTTTTGTTCGAATAGATGGAGACGGCATCACATTTAACCGCCAGTTAACACTAATCAATGGATGGTGAAACAGCCCCTAAGTGTTCAATATTTTCTGATAATCTAACGGAAAGACTAATTAGAATGTTTTGGGACACTAGCCTATTGTCTGATTCGATAATTTGGTATAAAGTCTTTGTTTAAGTTGTAGGGAGAATAATAATTTCGCTACCCGCCGATAGAGCTTTTTATGTTAGCGTAACGGGATGTCGCCTTGAAACCTATAAAGGCTCATTCATTAGTATCTGCCACATAAAGTGAGAATAGGGAATATTACGCAAAGTTCTGCGCAGGGGACGACACTAGCGCAAACCGCCATGACAACGTCAGTTCTCTTTATATTTTGTCGCCATGACGGATCATGACCAAAAAGTATTAGTACCTACCTACCGATAGAAATCATGACATATTAGCTCATATTAGTAACAAAACAACATGATATTTACATCGATAGTAACGATATTTCCTAAAAAGATATGGAAATAAATGATAATGGCATCCTACGGACATAATATTTTAAGATACTCAAAAAACTGTTTACGGTTTGTGCTAGTGCGGCACTCTGACTGCAGAAAATTGCAGTAATATTCCCTATTGGCGACACAACCAATAAGTTACTATTTGAAAGTGCAATTAAAGTGGTTTTATAATAAATTTCGACTTCCATTCACAGGCCAGTTAATTCATTTTCGTAGTCTTTGTTCCTTAAAAAACCGTTATCACAAGAACGCGATTAAGTTATTAACCATCCGACACACAAGAGCTACCGTCGGGATTATCTCGAGATAAAAATATTTACAAGCTCTGTTCAGAGCAGGACACAAGAGGGCGCTCAAACAACGGGTCATTAAGGGGAAGTGATCTATTTATAGCGTGTGCTCGTATTTCATAGCCGACGAGAGGCGTAATAGGGCGCACGTGGTGCGGGCTATGGTTATAAGTGGGCGGTGCGGGTTGCGAGTGTGAGCGGGGGCGGTAGCGGGAGCTGGAACCGGGCTGTATTTACATTTAATTTTAATTTGATATCTCTCTTATATTCATTTTCAAGGTATATGTATCCCAATGCATACTTTTTGTATTTATTTAAGACAGGAACAAATCAGTTTTGTATTTAAAAATAACACAATAATAATAAAATAAATAAATAAATAAATATTACGGGACAATTCACACCAATTGACCTAGTCCCAAAGTAAGCTTAGCAAAGCTTGTGTTATGGGTACTAAGCAACGGATTAATATAATTATATACTTAAATACATAGTAAACACCCAAGACCCGAGAACAAACATTCGTATTTTTCATACAAATATCATAATACTTAGGTACTGCAATTTTTTAAGATTTAGCATAGTTTTAGGCTACATACTTTTGGTTTTAGCATACAAAATAAATAGGTAATTTCATGATTGTTGACGATTACATCAAAATGCAGGGGTCTGGATGATTTGAAAGTTTAATTTAACTAACAAGTGAAATACAATGTGCTCAAGCAACCGACCTGACTAAGCAACTAAACTTGTGATTGCCTTGTCAGTCGGACTGAAGAGAATTTAAAATTGGAATTAAAACTTTCATAGGTACTAAATAAGGATACTTCGTTACAGGCTATATTGATAATGCATTGTGATCGACATTGATTTCAATCAAGTGCAAATTGCACATTATTAACAATTAATCTATGCCTTGTAACTGTCACGCCACAAATACGCATACATATAAGTGGTAGTATTATGTATCTAGATCTCGGCTATTTGCCAATTTATCGAAATATCTTGTAGTGAATAAGCGAAATCTCGTGTTAGTCTAATTTATAGTCAATTATCAAATGATTGAAAATTATGCATTTGTCATAAACTTTCTTAGTACTTGCAAGTTATCAAACTGTTACAAAGTTGTAAAAATATTGATACAAGATCTGGAATATGCTCAGAATTATTTTTACACTTCCAATGTAATGCCCTTGAACCATACGAATACTTAGCAATCGGTAGTTGAAGCCAAGCACCTACCCTAAAAATGTGGATGGGTCCATAGAGATAGCGACAGAAACCACTTGACTTTTACTTACATAATAATATACCTATCGGTCTACGTGATTTTGGTATTTTTCTCCGTCCTATTCGTTTTGATACTTTATAAATTATTTTCTGTTTTAAAACAGACTCACAAGTACCCCTGAAATAAGTGTCAATTTTAGTTCTGTTAAAAATGATATGATAAAACTAAAGTTGAAATAAAATACTGGCAGTTAAAAAATGTCCCAACCCTAAAACATAATGAAAAATATTTTTTAAATAACGAACGACGAAACTTGTACCAAAAACCGTTAGCATCTGTCTCGCGGTTAACATGCATCCCTTAAGGGGAAGAACTCACAATAATGAGAGGTGAGCTTGATGAAGACGGTTAGCACGCCATTAATCTCCGTCACATAAATGCAGGACGACACTTTGTATTATTAGTTCATCTTCAATGTCTTTTGAGTATGATATACCTACTTACCTATAGGATGATTTACTGTTGATAGATATGGTTTGATGGAATTTGTGAGATGATGGAGTAGTTTTTTAGGATTCAAAACAGGCAACGCACTTGTGACTCTTCCGGTGTTGCAGGTGTCCAGTCCATGGGTGACGGTAATCACTTACCATCAGGATCCGTTTGCTCGTTTTACCCCTATTCCATAAAAAAAGAAATGGTATCAAAAGGACCACATTACCAAGGTTTTGCCGTCCGTTGCCGTCAAATTGCTTTGTTAATGTTTTATTTATAATACGTAATATTTTTTTATTATAATTTATGTAAAATGCATTTCATGCGTTTAAATATATAATTTCACGCCGCAATTATGTTATGAACAAATTAAATAAATTTGGAATGGAAATTTAACGTTGATTTCATTTCGCGTTATTTATTTGTAAATTTAACACTCCACGCTGTTATACTTAACTAGTTAAAGTTATTATTTTGTAAACTTAAAATAACGGATCCATATTTACTCCCATAATTGTTGAAAGCCATAATGTAAATGTTTGTCATAACATAATGACTATTGATTGTTAGAATTAATTTTGCTTTAAGTCCATTTAATTGCTTAGAATTGTTATAAACACTCCTAACCTAACCCAACGGTTTTTGCGGGAAAAATTATGACTAACAAAATTATGACAAATATTACGATGACTTTCAAACATTATGCGACTAGGTACGCATCCTAAAACATTACCAATTTAAACACGACGTAATTAAAATATTGAACCGTAAGCAGCTATGCTCGACACAACTGAAATAGGTCACAGCATGTCACGCTTTCGCGATGTTTTCTGTTTAATATTTATACCATGCTGAAGATAGAGTCATACAGATTTCCCAGGGGCGAAAACTTTAGGACGTGTCTGCGTCGCGGTCGTTTAATTAGTTCATGTATTTTTCACGTTTTTCCTAAGTTACTTCATAATTGATAAAAAATAACCACAGAAAAAAAATGGCTGCCATTACAACATGTTTTAAATATTAGCGGGAAAATTTCAGCAGATGCTTAGATTAGTTCGACCGAATATCCTTTAATGTTTTTTTTTAAATGTCGTCAAAGCTAACTGCAGTTTATTTTTATTACAGAGCAATGAACGAATGGTTTTTAGGATTTATTCTGAAAAACATTTACAGTGGTGTTTAGTCGGTTGAAATAAATAGAAAAAAAGGAAAAGTTTGTAATGTTTGTATTGACTGCCTATAGCATTGACTCTTTATACATTTTCAATTCAATTCTAGCAGCAATACGACTAACTCCACTGCATTTGACTATAAATAGAATATATAAGCACCCAACCCACGGAACTAAAACGTTAAGCATTGCGATGCAAACGTAACTTAGTGTATTAAGTTATCGAAGGACTCATAGCGCACGCTTCATTAAACATAGAGTAGAATAATGAAATATAATGGTAAGTATAAAATAAATGCGGTATCCACTAAACCACCTGACTTAATCAACTAGGTAATCGCATATTACGTTTATACCTACTTATGTATATAATTATTATATCGTATATTTCGTCCAATATGATCACCATGGTGATCAGGTCAGGTGATTTTAGTGAATACTACGTAAATAAAGAATAATAAGCCCTTCTACATCTACCTACACCTAAATGAAACACAGAAATTTTTCTAGTTCAGCGTAATGTGTGTTATTTATCCCTTTTAATAAGTGTAGCCCATAAGTTTGTTAACATTGTATTTTTATGAAAGATAAATAAAGATTTATTATTATTATTTTAATGAAAATTCAATTTTATATGTGAAATTCCGAATGAAATTCTGAATTCCTGCGCGAGAACTATACGGCTCAAACCCTCTTGCCTGTTCCTAGAGGAAGGCCATGCCTTGCAATGGGACGTACGTACTCGATGATGATGATGACGATGAAAATGATACATTTTGTTATAAATCTTGCACTATAAATTTACAGCCCTGTATTTATACGGGTAGAATTAAGAGATTTCTTCTTAAAAAATTTTACTTAACTACTAGTACTTTTTATTTTACTTTTTTTTGTAATGTCACTTGCAATAAACGATTCTAATTCTAATTCTACTTACTTTTTTTATAATTAAGTAACTATTATTCACTTTAGACTCATGAATAACCGAGTAATAAATAACCAAAGTAAGTTTTTAGAATATTTTGCAAAACAAAGTTGCTCGTATGTGGCAGAATAAAAATAGAGCTAACGTTACCTTCTAGAGAATAAAGTTTAAATGTTTTTAGATGTCGTTATGTACTTCGTATGGTTTTAACTCGACATGAGTAGGTAACACCCGAAAATTAATGAAACAAGTCTTCGTGTGGGTTATTGTTTCTTACTCGACACAACAACAGTAGAATTAATAGCACCTGGCACCAATTACCGAGTTACAAATACATGTTCTTGCATGCGGTTTACCCCTACAGCCAAATACGCGTCTAACACGATTAATAAAAGACAAATTGAAATGTGATTGTTTGTTATAATTGTTATTTATTATCGGAGGAAGAAAGATCTCTTGCAAATCTTTCGACATCGCATAGAGACTTTCAACTTTGCATTCCTCGATAAAAAACCAGGACGAGTGTATTTTCCATTAGATGGGAATTTTGCAGCGAGGGCAATCCCACAGGTGTAAGATATAATCAGCGGATAATTATCTGCTGGGTATTTGTAAACATTGTATGGTGTTTAAAAATCCCTTCCAACATATTTATCCATCAATAATATTAATCTATCCACTTACTTGTCATTGTCAGTTCAGGTATCTGTGGCATACAATCACAATACATCCTGTGTCTGTATTTAATTAATTTACCAATCAACAAGGTTAATCACGTATTTTTTATCTTAATATACAACCTTTACCTGACAATTACAAACACAATTATAAAAATAATTAGCTGAATACGTGCAGCCGTTCTGAAGTTATACGCGAGTGCATAGGTACATTTTCTGAAAGAAAGATAGAAGAGAAAAGGAAATATAAGATACTTAGCATTAATAAAAGCATTCGCGTTTCGAAAATTTTACTGCTGGTAATCTATTTTTTTTTAATTCTCTAATTTAAAAAGATAACTCCAATTGGCATCGGCATCAAAGCTAACATTTTTAGCGCCATCTTGCGTGACTGTATCGAATTTTAATGTTTTACCAAAATTTATCTAATACCATTTGAATTTAGACTTTGTATTATCAATCATGTCGAACCGAACGTTGGTATAAATTTACCGCAAGACATTTGGCTCCTATTTTGTCGCCCGTGTTTTGTTTCAGATCGTGGATTTATTGTTTGTCTTTTCCTGAAACTATACCATTGTAAATGATATTGAAACTTTGAACGTTGGTTTATGCATTAAATCTATCAAAGATGGAAATGTGTTTTAAAGACAGAAGTAAAAAAGGAAGTTTTCTGGTCAAAAAATATATTTTAATTATTATTTTTATGGCATAATCATCATCATCATTTATTTATATATGAAAACGCATAATGTTGTACAATGATTGTTTTTAATGATTAGGGCATACTTCAAAGTTATGCCCATTTGATTATGAAAAAAAAACTTCCCCTTAAAACTACCAAATACCTAGGGGATGATTTTTCACCCTGTTAAAATTTGTGTGCTTTCGGTTTATTTTTTGTCAAATATTTTTACGATAGTAAGTACTTTCCTATAGACTTTGGAAAAGAGTATCATTTTCGGTATTTTTATGTGTAGCTCTAGAATTTTAAAACTGCACTCGTAACGTCATTATTTATTTTTATAACGATTAGATGATTTAAAAATAATTTATTTTCATGCACAATAACGATGTATCATAGGTATTATTAAAAAGATAAAAACGTTGTGAATACTAGCGCAGAAGCAAATACGGTAGGTATCTTAATTATACATAAACTTCGAATAAATACTGCATAATACATGAATAATATGCTCTATTTTGTTTTATAGTATCGCGTATCTACCTAATTTTCATATTCACTGTGTATACATAATTTACATTCCTTCCTACTTAGTTTCCGACGTTTCAGGCTATTAACTGAAACCGATTACTGTTCAGATAAGTTTAACTTGCGGTATATTACAGGTGCAAGCGTGATCTTGCATTCGTTTAGCAACTGCAGTACAGTTCAAATAAAAGCAACATGATAAAAAAAGGAAAATACTCTCAAGTAAGTTGTATGAATAAAACCATAAAAAATGCATGTTCTTTAACTACTACTAATATAATTCGCACTTTATTTTTTTACTATCTGGCTACCAATGTCTGTGATCCTTGCTTTGTTTGACTTTCCAATACATTTTATATTTCTGTCTTTTAAGGCAGGTTTACGACGCAATATCGAGCAGCTTCGAAAGGCGATAGAATATCGGTTTATTTTACAGGCTATTAACTTCAACGTCACTACAGAAGTGTCACGAGCATAGATACCTACTCCACGGCGATGTAGGAACCCATCCTCGAAGAAAATCGGGTAGCTTGTAGAGTTGCTCGTATAAGGCATCGACTTAAGTGACAGACACTTTATATCTTTTATTTGGGAATTGGATTCGTGATATTTAAGAAACGCTCCGTTTTAATTTTTATCATAACATTGGATAGTTATGATTTACGGATGCAATTGGTTATTTATTCAGAAATTTGAAGTAGGCGAGAAGCTATCACGTTTCAACATGATTCAGAAAGTTTTTGATAAAAAATATTTTTAATACAAACTTATTTACTTTGTCGATTGTACTACTTGCACTGTCAACCCACTTATATTATGTAGTAGGTACAACATAGCAAGTCAATCTTGAGTTAGATAACTGTAAGTAATGATACATGAGGTAGGTTTAATAAAAATATTAAGTAGGTATACCTACCTACATACTTCGAATTTAGTCAATGACAATCAGTGTGATGTAAAAAAAAACATAATTTTTTTATATTTTTTAATATTTTCCTTTTGCGAATGCCTAAATGATACTGAATACGTATTCTGCAAGTAATTTGAATGCAGAACAATTTTTTGAATTTACGATCTCTTTGGCCGTCGGTGGCTGATTGGCGTATGTCCTTTGCCACGCGGCTTGAAAAAAAAATGAAAAAAAAATTGCCTTGACTCGTGAAAAAGGCGGTCTTTATTTAATTTAGGCCGTATCAAGCACTGTGAATATCGAAAAATCTATCACCGTTTCGTAAAACCTGTCCTGCAAAGAATTCGGATAATAATATTTTTAAATTGCCTTGCATCAAATATCTATAATATATGAACCGCCAGAACGGGAAAAAAACGAGACAGAGCAAATGGCGCTCTAACAACACCATTTTGACACCCAAAAAACGCATTATTTCTCTGGAATTTTAAAGCAATTCGATTCTTTGACCTTGGGAATCGCGAAAAACTTGAGAAAATATGATATTGGGTGTGTACATTTTGTATATTAAGCAAAATAAAATCATAAGTTCGAATTTCGAGCCAAAAGCGAGCGATCTATTTCCATTCAGGGAAAAAGAAATCTATTCATTATCACTCATTATCGTGCATTGCAGTCTATGTAAAGCTCTTTAAGCACTGACCTGCATATAAGTACCTGACTGCCTACTACGAAGTGCAAAACTCGAAGTTCGTATGTTGCCGTCCGTCCGTGGCAAATACTTACATGGGCGATTGTCATTGGCAAATTATTGGACAGACAATACAGAACAGACTCCATTTTAAGCGTTGCTGGCGGCGTTTGGTTTGCTATAAATTAGCTAAATCGGTCCAGCCATTCTCGAGTTTAAGCGAGACAAACGAACAGCAATTCTTTTTTCTTATATGTATGTATACTCAGTGTATATACTACTAATATTATAAATGCGAAAGTTTGTGTGTGTCTATATTTGTTACTCCTTCACGCTAAAACGGCTGGACGGATTTAAATGAAATTTGGTAGGTATGTAGATATAGATAACTGGACATTTGGAATACACATATGCTACTTTTTATTCCGATATGCCTACGGGGATAGGGATAAAATCTTGAAATTTCAATCGTTGGGTTTAGAGTCTTGAAATTTTGGACAGTTGTTCTTAACACAACCTCAATGAAGATCACGATGGGATCTTGGGAATTCCCAGAGGAATTTTGTAAAATTCCGGAATTTCAATTGTACCAGATCGAATAGTTTACGCGTGCGAAGCCGCGGGTAAACTCTAGTATAATTATATTGTCAAAGCATTCATGTTCACTGAAATCATAAACACAATCCAAATCACTTCAAACCGCTCCCGGCATCAAAGAATAAAACATTTGAGCGCCCGATGTTGTTCTAAACGCACAATACAAGGAGGTCCTTTTGAAGTGAACCACAGTGAACTAAATTATTTATATTCCGAGGAATCACTCAAAGAGATCGTTTTACGGCCGTCAAAGAAAAAAAAGCCTGACGGAGACACGAGGGATGGCTCGACATTAATGTCTGTGGAATGTATTGCCCACACGTCCCGTCAAAACGTTTTTATTACTACGTGGGTTAAGATAAGAGCGGCCGCGAAAGTTACAACAGCAGCGAGGGTTGATAAATACATTTTAATATTTTTGCAGCTGCGCATACTTTAGACATTTAAAATCCATGTATGGACTGTCTTTATTGTACTTCTCTCACGAGAGATTAATACATTACAGGACAAACAGATCAAGTGTTAAATACTTGTAACGTATTTAAGTCATCGAATAACATTGAAGATCTGCTTTAAAAAATGTATATACAAGGGCGTCGCCAAGGGGGTCCGGGAGGGGCAGCTGCCAGCCAAACCCCCCAGATATTAAAAAAAGTTACCAAATGTAAAAGCAACCAAAAACAAAGTTATTACAATCGCCGCAGATGTAGGGCTCGTAGGTACCTACTACGTGAACAGCTTCATGTGCTCTCGATTTTACCTACAATTCATACTTTTCACATTCTCCATATCGACTTATTGAATTGGACCTATGGAAAAATATTATATAAACACGTCCGCAACATAACCAAACATGTTCGGCCGGCAGAAGCAGTGTCCGCCAGTTACTTATTCCTTGCACCATCAAATTCCCTTACGTCTAACATGGTCAATACTAGAGAACGGCCCCGACTGACTGATTTACTACCGTTCCGTTGAAAAACATAAAAGATACAGCTGCGGACATATCTCCGATTAATAGCTTATTTTAGTACGTAAACGTCACAATGGACAATATGCTTTGAGCTGTAAAGTGTATACTACTAAAACTTATACGGTCCCCGGTGAGATAAAAATTAAAAAAAAACCGGCCAAGTGCGTGTCGGGTCATGCGCAAGGGTTAGTTAGTATCTGGGCAACCGAGCTTTGCTCGGGCTAAAACTCGATAATAAGCGTTTTCCCAGCGATAAGACCAAGCTAGATCGATTTGTCATCCCCGAAAACCACCCATACTAAATTTCATCGAAATTGTTGGAGCCGTTTCCGAAATTCTGATTATATAATATACAAGAATTGCTCATTTAAAGGTATTAGATAGATTAATGCAAAATCACAGTATCCTAGCACTAACAGTTTCTAAGCTAAGCCGCGGAAGGACGACGAATTGTCGAGTTTGATGCAAAAAAAATCCATCATCCATCCAAAATCCATCAATTCATGAACAATTTGTTGTTGCCGGAGCCTCCTTTTAAGCTTGGTAAAGCTTGTGTCAGGAGGCACCGCTCCTCCATAATTATTTTCTAACTATTTATATTGTTACAACAATTAGAAATGGATCTAAGTTCAAATAATCAAGTTCAAAGATTCCCTTGCATAAATTACTCGTAGATACATAAATACAAGCGTGTTAATAAGCATGTTTTATTGCTTTCTTCCCCAAAACAATTAAATTATTTCGTTAAAATGTAACGAATATTTCGAGAAATTATTTAGAACATATTCAAAGGATTCTCCATTCAGTAGCATGAAACCATATTTTAATATCCCTTTTGTAGAATACCCCATTGCGTCAGAAATATTAATTTACCACCGTTTATATCTCCGAAGACTGCGAGCAAATACGAAATAAATGAGCTTGGATAGATATTAACAGCGCTTCGACTACCACTCATAACTCTGGCCTCCATACAAAGCCATTAAATTACCCATTACGTTAAATGTTGTCTGAACTGTTTCTTGAAATTATTTTAATTATTTGATGTTTTTTTTTTTTTTTTTTTAATACTGTATATGGCTGCGTTTGGCCACAATCACGCCTGATGGAAAGCGAGGATGAGGCTACGATGGGGCACGCTTCTTTTTTGCTAGGCAAATGCTCATTCACCCTAGACTTGAAGGCGGCAAATTGTAGTGTTCAGGAAACACAGTCGCAGGCAGGGAATTCCACTATTGCTGTGCGGTTGATGAACCTAGGAAGAGCGAAAACGCTTTGTGCGGATTTTTGGAATACTGACAACGTAAGGGTGTGTCTGTCTGTGTGTAGATGATGTGTAAATACTGGCCATACTATAAAGATATTTGTTCTGGTATTTGATCACAGTTTTTTTTAACTTATCCGGGGTACCTAAATACCAATTTTGGAAATCCTACTAATATTACAAATGCGAAAGTTTGTAAGTCTGTTTGTTTGTTTTCATCACGTTAAACCGCTGAACTGATTTAGATGAAATTCAGTATACAGATAGTTTTAAATTTCGGGAATATGAGATACTATTTATCTCGGAAAAATTACATAGTTCCCGCGGAGCATAACCGAATTCTACACGGACGGAGTCGCGGGTAACGGCTAGTCATATATAATTTGCACACAAATTGCATTCGATAATGTTAATTCATGTATTACTACAAAAATATTGCTTAAATGTAATTTTTGACTTGGGTGATTTTTCTACTACTTCGCTCGATTCAACACATATTTTTAATTTTTTGGAATTGTATTTTGACGAACATAATTAGTTAAATTGTATGTATGTATGTAAACTCTTTATTGTACAAAAGAAAAGAAACAAAACACAATTGACAAACTGAGATACTTGTACAAAGGCGGACCTATCCCTTTAAGGGATCTCTACCAGTCAACCTTTGAGTAGATGAGAGGAGTAACCAGTTAGGGTCCGACAAAGAGTGAGTTTAAGAGTAAATGAAAAAAAAATGTGGAAGCTACTATACAGTCTTTTAAATAATAGTTATAATACATAAACTAAAATATAAATAAATTAATAAATAGTTTATTGTTTATATATAAAACGTGATCTTTAACTCTTGGCCTCTTGGCTCTCCTCGGCTCGTGGTCTTTGGACCACGTCTCACCACGTTTCTGAGCCTCTGCTCAGAGCTATGCTTGGAGTTTCTTTTGGCGATAGAATCCGGAATACGGAAATTTGTCGAAGATTAATATCCGCTTAAGCCTTTGGAGGCTTCTTTATCGAATGAATACTTGGATAAATTTAAAAGTCGGTTGAAATTGTTAAGTTCACACCCAACAGTTCGGCGTAATTTGATTTGCATACAATGCTCTCTTGGAAAATGAAATGTAATTGCTGTAAATAAATTATGACAATAGTCATTTCTGAATACAATGGTATTAGAACAAAAACTGTATATTCTAAGAAATATTGTCTAAGTTGTTTAAACGACTGAACAGATTTTGAAGAAAAATGTAGGCTGGCTTGTTTAAAGACCTATTCGACTTTTTGATACCTATAAAAGTACTTTTTTTCTAGCAATAGTTGCAAATAATCCTATCCTTTTGTATCGGTCCGTGTCCTATAACTTATTTTATAAAAAAAATATTTTTCTTAATTTTGTTTACAAAATATATTTATGAAACCGTGGATTTCTTAAAATGTTATATCACCTTACTTAATGCAGATAAAAGTTAGGTTACTTTGACAACAATTTTAAGAGTTCCAGAAAGAAAAAAATTTGATCAATAAAAGTCATGCAAACTGAAGAGAATCAACGCAAAGGTACATAAAAGACGCTTTTTTTCAGAGTGAAATTTCATGTACTTTACTTCATTTCTGATATATATGGTTCAATTTACGCGTATGGCAGTCGGCTCGGTAACTCCTTTTTGGGTGTCTAGAAGACGTATTTCCAATAAGTCCTCCTTTGTCTCAGTATTTTTACTTTTTCTCTCCTACTGACAGTCATGGTATTGAATCTTGGGCTAAAGGATTTATTTTTGTGATTTAATTATTGGTGTGTATCAACAAGACACTGTTATTTTTAAACTAACATTCGGAATATTGTTGTCCTAATACTTATTAATATAAGGCGATTTTCTGCACCTTTAATTTTATTTGCTACCCCGAAAAAAATCTAATGTTGGAAAAACTAGCAACAAAAAGCATTAGTTAATTTATCATAATTGTTTTTTCGTTCAGATTTTTGATTTTTGTAATTTTTTATATATAATTGTTTTTTTTTAGTATTCGATATTGATTTATTTTGATTTGTACCTTCTGTACTGTGTTATGTTGTAGTAGTAAATATTCTTATTAGTGAATTAATAATACTAATTCTGTATTTTCACCTTTAAAATGCGACCTATCTTTTACTAAAGTGTACCTACCTACTTTGTACTAAGGTGTAAGTGGTATTCATTCAAAACTAATACAAGATACACACATGTATGAGTTGATCAAAGTTACTTGCAATAAATGAACTATATTTTTTATCAATACTTTGTCTATGAACAATAAGGTACCTACCTATTTTATTTAACATAGATTTAATTGTTTTCTCTAATTGTAATAAACAAAATATATACTCATAGGCACAAAATTTGGCCCACTCTTTAGACACCACCATATAATTACCTATTACTTTATACATTTGAGGACCGATTTTATACCGCTCAAGTATATAAAGTTGACTTAATATCTTGTGTACTATTGATTGATTCAGGCATAACTTTTGTGGATGTCTGTAATAATCAGAGCTAATGTTTATTATACGGCACTTTTGTGACAAACCGTTATAACCCACTTATAGTATATTAAACAAAGTATGTCACGCATAAACAAATAATGTATAGCATAGACGTAACTGATGTATTGGCTCTGTGCACGACATCAGCGCCACCTAGCGTCCGCAACTTTTTTGGCTCTGATGCTCAGACGTTTTGAAATTTCATCGCCAAAACCAAAATCAAAACTATAACGTATTAATTTATAATACAAAATTACTGTGATACCGTGATTTGGGTGAAAAAAAAAGGTTGTGAATTCATTTTTGGTCATTAAAATTAAATGAGATAAGTAAAATTTATTCAAAAAGTGTGTTTTATTTTCGTTATGTCAGGGTTTGTTTACTTCATGTTTAGTTGTACTTTTACTGTAAAACGAAAAGATATAACTATCTTATTGGTTTCTTTGAATAATAGTAAAATTTCATAATTGTTCTTTATGTCGCTAGTAATAAATTATTATCGTTTTCAGATCAAAATGAGTATCATTTTGAAGACCGGTATTGTAAGTATCACTCAATATAAAATTTCAACCACAAACCGTTTCATAAGGACAATTGTTGCTGGACATGTCCGAGATGTAGAGGAATTAAGAACAAAACAGGGACAGTGATCAATAATTCAAGCTCGCATCATAACACAAACATCTATTACTTATACTAGGTAGTTAAATTCTATAAAAATTGCTTTGTTAATGACAGATTCATATGAGTATGACAGATGACAGAGCCTAAACTATTTCTTCTTTTGGCCACTATGAGCGCTGCGATAGATTTCATTACCCCACCTAGTACTTCGCACCCTCCCAATAGACAGACGTAACACGCATGGTTGTGGGACAGTAAGCCTAAAGGTTGTAGTTTTATCTGTGTATTGGTTAAAACTAACTTTACTAAATTATCTTTCCACGAACATTACTAAAACTAGTAGCATATCGCAATAATTCAGCACTAATTAATATCCATTCCTATCCAAAATTAAACAATAGCCATGCGCAATCTAACAGTTAATAATTCCATTCAATTTTAGATTAGTATTGCTGTCCACTATCCAGTACAATTATAATCATGTGTGTTCAAATTACAATCATGAAATAGTAGATGCATAGTCCACCAGAAATGAATTACGGAATTTTGCAATTATTCGATTAATTTGATTCGATTTCCCAATATACCAATTCAAACTGCGCTAGATCATATTATACCTCGTCAAATCATTTGATTCCTGACCCATCGTTTAATGATCATAGAGTAAATATCATAACGATTTTTATTTGTCAAGCAATACAATGTAACTCACACTTTTTAATGCGTTTGATTCAGAAGTTGAGTAATCGAACGCCGCAATGTAAATTCTGCACGATTCTTCTTGCGGGTCTAAACTGAGCTTAAACATAACTCCGAACCCCGTAGATAACGACAAATTTGTTTTTT
>NC_133477.1:7524575-7773838 GCF_025370935.1 Choristoneura fumiferana
TCACATCCTAACAGTAAACCTGTTTCTAACAGTGGGAAGCTAGCTATTACAGTTAACTGCTCAATTAATAAACTTTTAAATACTCTATCTAAGAGCTTTTTAATAGATGTATTAACCAAAACTGGAAGATTAAGATACTCGTAGTTTATTATTATACCGCTTGTTTACAGCGGTGCTCTACGGGGAATTAATCCAGTGTTTACAGTATCCTGTAGTTTATTACAAACAAAGTTAATCCCTCCAAAGGCTCCATGTGTGTGATAATAAATTTTAAGAGCTTTATTAACATTGCTCTGTTTAGATGTCGTACTTACTTGGAAAGCTTCTTGTGATTACAAATACTTAGCTTTTGTATAAATCTTCATTAAATTTGGACTATCTGGACATGGTCTACTTTTAATCCCGATTCCCGATATTGCTGCCCGCCGGGTATATGGTCATTATTAACGTCAATAAAGAGCAAGATGTAATCCCATGTAAGCTCCTGGGATTTCAATGAGGGTTTTCACAGAGGCGAAATATCGTTTGACATTTGACGTTTACCTACTCGTGATTGGTTAAATAACTAAATGAGCCAATCGCAAGCAAACGTCAAAAGTCAAAGGCACCTCACGACACTAACGCCATCTAGCAATATTTCGCCTCTGTGAAAGCCCTCATTAAACGGATGGATCTTTGCAAAAGCGCAGGTATATAAACACTCGTAAACACGCGATAATTAATGAATAGCAAATTATGGCAAATACGTAGTAAATTAAGGTTTATGGTTTTCTGTTGAACGTAGCACTGATTTCGCGGACGATTTTTGATTAGAGAATAACATCCCTCGCTAATTGAGGAATTAGGTATATTCTACTTAGTCAGTCAGTTAGGATTATCACAAAATATTGGGCATCTGTTTTTTGTTTTGTCGATCGATCAAAAAGTGACCAAGATGAAGAAATATGCAGCGTTTTAAAGTTCGAGAGTAATGATTATTTTCCACCGGCGAGGCGAGACGAGATGAGGCGAGACGAGAATTGAAATTTGTATGCATTCTCGCACGCCCGCTGCGAGCAGCCGCAAGCCGCCGCGGGCTGCCATATAAATTTCAATTCTCGTCTCGCCTCGTCTCGTCTCGCCTCGCCGGTGGAAAACCACCTTTAGGTCCTATCCTCGTGCGCCACACTGTGTTAAAAAGTGTCGCACCGCGTGCCGTCGTGCGGGACTTTAACTGGCTATATCTTCATATTTTTTGTTTAATTGACAAAAAAAACAATAATATTTGTTTTGTTCGAATAGATGGAGACGGCATCACATTTAACCGCCAGTTAACACTAATCAATGGATGGTGAAACAGCCCCTTAGTGTTCAATATTTTCTAATAATCTCACGGACAGGCTAATTAGAATGTTAAGGGACACTAGCCTATTGTCTGATTCGATAATTTGTTATCTTTGTATAAGTTGTAGGGGGAAATAATACCCGCTGATAGAGCTTTTTATGTTAGCGTAACGGGATGTCGCCTTGAAACCTATAAAGGCTCATTCATTAGTATCTGCCACATAAAGTGAGAATAGGGAATATTACGCAAAGTTCTGCGCAGGGGACGACACTAGCGCAAACCGCCATGACAACGTCAGTTCTCTTTATATTTTGTCGCCATGACGGATCATGACCAAAAAGTAATAGTACCGATATAAATCATGACATATTAGCTCATATTAGTAACAAAACAACATGATATTTACATCGATAGTAACGATATTTCCTAAAAAGATATGGAAATAAATGATAATGGCATCCTACGGACATAATATTTTAAGATACTCAAAAAACTGTTTACGGTTTGTGCTAGTGCGGCACTCTGACTGCAGAAAATTGCAGTAATATTCCCTATTGGCGACACAACCAATAAGTTACTATTTGAAAGTGCAATTAAAGTGGTTTTATAATAAATTTCGACTTCCATTCACAGGCCAGTTAATTCATTCTCGTAGTCTTTGTTCCTTAAAAAACCGTTATCACAAGAACGCGATTAAGTTATTAACCATCCGACACACAAGAGCTACCGTCGGGATTATCTCGAGATAAAAATATTTACAAGCTCTGTTCAGAGCAGGACACAAGAGGGCGCTCAAACAACGGGTCATTAAGGGGAAGTGATCTATTTATAGCGTGTGCTCGTATTTCATAGCCGACGAGAGGCGTAATAGGGCGCACGTGGTGCGGGCTATGGTTATAAGTGGGCGGTGCGGGTTGCGAGTGTGAGCGGGGGCGGTAGCGGGAGCTGGTACCGGGCTGTATTTACATTTAATTTTAATTTGATATCTCTCTTATATTCATTTTCAAGGTATATGTATCCCAATGCATACTTTTTGTATTTATTTAAGACAGGAACAAATCAGTTTTGTATTTAAAAAATAATACAATAATAATAAAATAAATAAATATTACGGGACAATTCACACCAATTGACCTAGTCCCAAAGTAAGCTTAGCAAAGCTTGTATTATGGGTACTTAGCACCGGATAAACATAATTATATAGATAGATACATACTTAAATACATAGTAAACACCCAAGACCCGAGAACAAACATTCGTATTTTTCATACTTACTTAGGTACTGCAATTTTTTAAGATTTAGCATAGTTTTAGGCATACAAAATAGATAGGTGATTTCATGATTGTTGACGATTACATCAAAATGCAGGGGCCTGGGGATGATTTGTAAGTTTAATTTAACTAACAAGTGAAATACAATGTGCTCAAGCAACCGACCTGACTAAGCAACTAAACTTGTGATTGCCTTGTCAGTCGGACTGAAGAGAATTTAAAATTGGAATTAAAACTTTCATAGGTACTAAATAAGGATACTTCGTTACAGGCTATATTGATAATGCATTGTGATCGACATTGATTTTAATCAAGTGCAAATTGCACATTATTAACAATTAATCTATGCCTTGTAACTGTCACGCCACAAATACGCATACATATAAGTGGTAGTATTACGTATCTAGATCTCGGCTATTTGCCAATTTATCGAAATATCTTGTAGTGAATAAGCGAAATCTCGTGTTAGTCTAATTTATAGTCAATTATCAAATGATTGAAAATTCTGCATTTGTCATGAACTTTCTTAGTACTTGCAAGCTCTGCTTAGTTTGGGACTAGGTCAATTGGTGTCAAGTGTCCCATGGTATTCGAAAGTTTTATCAAACTGTTACAAAGTTGTAAAAATATTAATACAAGATCTGGAATATGCTCAGAATTATTTTTACACTTCCAATGTAATGCCCTTGAACCATACGAATACTTAGCAATCGGTAGTTGAAGCCAAGCACCTACCCTAAAAATGTGGATGGGTCCATAGAGATAGCGACAGAAACCACTTGACTTTTACTTATATAATAATATACCTATCGGTCTACGTGATTTTGGTATTTTTCTCCGTCCTATTCGTTTTGATACTTTATAAATTATTTTCTGTTTTAAAACAGACTCACAAGTACCCCTGAAATAAGTGTCAATTTTAGTTTTGTTAAAAATGATATGATAAAACTAAAGTTAAAATAAAATACTGGCAGTTAAAAAATGTCCCAACCCTAAAACATAATGAAAAATATTTTTTAAATCACGAACGACGAAACTTGTACCAAAAACCGTTAGCATCTGTCTCGCGGTTAACATGCATCCCTTAAGGGGAAGAACTCACAATAATGAGAGGTGAGCTTGATGAAGACGGTTAGCACGCCATTAATCTCCGTCACATAAATGCAGGACGACACTTTTGTATTATTAGTTCATCTTCAATGTCTTTTGAGTATGATATACCTACTTACCTATAGGATGATTTACTGTTGATAGATATGGTTTGATGGAATTTGTGAGATGATGGAGTAGTTTTTTAGGATTCAAAACAGGTAACGCACTTGTGACTTCTGGTATTGCAGGTGTCCAGTCCACGGGCAACGGTAATCGCTTACCATCAGGATCCGTTTGCTCGTTTTTCCCCTATTCCATAAAAAAGAAATGGTATCAAAAGGACCACATTACCAAGGTTTTGCCTTCCGTTGCCGTCAAATTGCTTAATCTTATAAATATAATCATTAAAATGGATGTTTTATTTATAATACCTATATTTTTAAATGAATTAATTGAATATAAATTTCATAGCGAACATTTTATATTAATTTTATGTAAAATGCATTTCATGCGTTTAAATATAATTTATTGAATCAGGCGTTACTTTGCGGAGGTCCATATCAATATAAAATAATTTCCTTGCTCACCCGCGACTTGGATAGCTAAGCTTATGCAAAATATGCGAGTTATGCAGTTCCTCCACCTAGGAACTAGGAACTAGGAACTAGGAACTGCATGAACACGCATATTTTGCATAAGCTTAGCTATCGTAAGGTCGCGGGTGAGCAAGGAAATTATTTTAGTTCGTTTAATTATATAATTTCACGCCGCAATTATGTTATAAACAAATTAAGTAATTTTGAAATGGAAATTTAACGTTAATTTCATTTTGCGTTATTTATTTGTAAATTTAACACTCCACGCTGTTATACTTAACTAGTTAAAGTTATTATTTTGTAAACTTAAAATAACGCATCCATATTGACTCCCATAATTGTTGAAAGCCATAATGTAAATGTTTGTCATAACATAATGACTATTGATTGTTAGAATTAATTTTGCTTTAAGTCCATTTAATTGCTTAGAATTGTTATAAAACACTCCTAACCTAACCCAACGGTTTTTGCGGGAAAAAAATTATGACTAACAAAATTATGACAAATATTACGATGACTTTCAAACATTATGCGACTAGGTACGCATCCTAAAACATTACCAATTTAAACACGACGTAATTAAAATATTGAACCGTAAGCAGCTATGCTCGACACAACTGAAATAGGTCACAGCATGTCACGCTTTCGCGATGTTTTCTGTTTAATATTTATACCATGCTGAAGACAGATTCATACAGATTTCCCAGGGGCAAAAACTTTAGGACGTGTCTGCGTCGCGGTCGTTTAATTAGTTCATGTATTTTTCACGTTTTTCCTAAGTTACTTCATAATTGATAAAAAATAACCACAGAAAAAAAATGGCTGCCATTACAACATGTTTTAAAATTTAGCGGGAAAATTTCAGCAGATGCTTAGATTAGTTCGACCGAATATCGTTTAATGTTTTTTTTTTAAATTTCGTCATAGCTAACCGCAGTTTATTTTTATTACAGAGCAATGAACGAATGGTTTTTAGGATTTATTCTGAAAAACATTTACAGTGGTGTTCAGTCGAATTAAAGCAAAACTCTGTTGAAATAAATAAAAAAAGCAAAAGTTTGTAATGTTTGTATTGACTGCATATAGCATTGACTCTTTATACATTTACAATTCAATTCTAGCAGCAATCCGACTAACTCCACTGCATTTGACTATAAATAGAATATATAAGCACCCAACCCACGGAACTAAAACGTTAAGCATTGCGATGCAAACGTAACTTAGTGTATTAAGTTATCGAAGGACTCATAGCGCACGCTTCATTAAACATAGAGTAGAATAATGAAATATAATGGTAAGTATAAAATAAATGCGGTATCCACTAAACCACCTGACTTAATCAACTAGGTAATCGCATATTACGATTATACCTACTTATGTATATAATTATTATATCGTATATTTCGTCCAATATGATCACCATGGTGATCAGGTCAGGTGATTTTAGTGAATACTACGTAAATAAAGAATAATAAGCCCTTCTACATCTACCTACACCTAAATGAAACACAGAAATTTTTCTAGTTCAGGTTAATGTGTGTTATTTATCCCTTTTAATAAGTGTAGCCCATAAGTTTGTTAACATTGTATTTTTATGAAAGATAAATAAAGATTTATTATTATTATTTTAATGAAAATTCAATTTTATATGTGAAATTCCAAATGAAATTCTGAATTCCTGCGCGAGAACTATACGGCTCAAACCCTCTTGCCTGTTCCTAGAGGAAGGCCATGCCTTGCAATGGGACGTACGTACTCGATGATGATGATGACGATGAAAATGCATTTTGTTATAAATCCTGCACTATAAATTTACAGCCCTGTATTTATACGGGTAGAATTAAGAGTTTTCTTCTTAAAAAAATTTACTTAACTATTAGTACTTTTTTTTCTAACGTGACTTGCAATATACGATTCTAATTCTAATTCTACTTACTTTTTTTTATAATTAAGTAACTATTATTCACTTTAGACTCATGAATAACCGAGTAATAAATAACCAAAGTAAGTTTTTAGAATATTTTGCAAAACAAAGTTGCTCGTATGTGGCAGAATAAAAATAGAGCTAACGTTACCTTCTAAAGAATATTGTTTAAATGTTCTTAGATGTCGTTATGTACTTCGTATGGTTTTAACTCGACATGAGTAGGTAACACCCGAAAATTAATGAAACAAGTCTTCGTGTGGGTTATTGTTTCTTACTCGACACAACAACAGTAGAATTAATAGCACCTGGCACCAATTACCGAGTTACAAGTACATGTTCTTGCATGCGGTTTACCCCTACAGCCAAATACGCGTCTAACACGATTAATAAAAGACAAATTGAAATGTGATTGTTTGTTATAATTGTTATTTATTATCGGAGGAAGAAAGATCTCTTGCAAATCTTTCGACATCGCATAGAGACTTTCAACTTTGCATTCCTCGATAAAAAACCAGGACGAGTGTATTTTCCATTAGATGGGAATTTTGCAGCGAGGGCAATGCCACAGGTGTAAGATATAATTAGAGGATAATTATCCGCTGGGTATTTGTAAACCTTGAATGGTGTTTAAAAATTCCTTCCAACATATTTATCCATCAATAATATTAATCTATCCACTTACTTGTCATTGTCAGTTCAGGTATCTGTGGCATACAATCACAATACATCCTGTGTCTGTATTTAATTAATTTACCAATCAACAAGGTTAATCACGTATTTTTTATCTTAATATACAACCTTTACCTGACAATTACAAACACAATTAAAAAAATAATTAGCTGAATACGTGCAGCCGTTCTGAAGTTATACGCGAGTGCATAGGTACATTTTCTGAAAGAAAGATAGAAGAGAAAAGGAAATATAAGATACTTAGCATTAATAAAAGCATTCGCGTTTCGAAAATTTTACTGCTCGTTATCTATTTTTTTTTTTAAATTCTCTAATTTAAAAAGATAACCCCAATCGGCATCGGCAACAGAGCTAACATTTTTAGCGCCATCTTGCGTGACTGTATCGAATTTTAATGTTTTACCAAAATTTATCTAATACCATTTGAATTTAGACTTTGTATTATCAATCATGTCGAACCGAACGTTGGTATAAATTTACCGCAAGACATTTGGCTCCTATTTTGTCGCCCGTGTTTTGTTTCAGATCGTGGATTTATTGTTTGTCTTTTCCTGAAACTATACCATTGTGAATGATTTTGAAACTTTGAACGTTGGTTTATGCATTAAATCTATCAAAGATGGAAATGTGTTTTAAAGACAGAAGTAAAAAAGGAAGTTTTCTGGTCGAAAAATATATTTTAATTATTATTTTTATGGCATAATCATCATCATCATTTATTTATATATGACAACGCATAATGTTGTACAATGATTGTTTTTAATGATTAGGGCATACTTCAAAGTTATGCCCATTTGAATATGAAAAAAAAACTTCCCCTTAAAACTACCAAATACCTAGGGGATGATTTTTCACCCTGTTAAAATTTGTGTGCTTTCGGTTTATTTTTTGTCAAATATTTTTACGATAGTAAGTACTTTCCTATAGACTTTGGAAAAGAGTATCATTTTCGGTATTTTTTATGTGTAGCTCTAGAATTTTAAAACTGCACTCGTAACGTCATTATTTATTTTAATAACGATTAGATGATTTAAAAATAATTTATTTTCATGCACAATAACGATGTATCATAGGTATTATTAAAAAGATAAAAACGTTGTGAATACTCGCGCAGAAGCAAATACGGTAGGTAACTTAATTATACATAAACTTCGAATAAATACTGCATAATACATGAATAATATGCTCTATTTTGTTTTATAGTATCGCGTATCTACCTAATTTTCATATTCACTGTGTATACATAATTTACATTCCTTCCTACTTAGTTTCCGACGTTTCAGGCTATTAACTGAAACCGATTACTGTTCAGATAAGTTTAACTTGCGGTATATTACAGGTGCAAGCGTGAACTTGCATTCGTTTAGCAACTGCAGTACAGTTCAAATAAAAGCAAAATGATAAAAAAAGGAAAATACTCTCATGTAAGTTGTATGAATAAAACCATAAATAAATGCATGTTCTTTAACTACTACTAATATAATTCGCACTTTATTTTTTTACTATCTGGCTACCAATGTCTGTGATCCTTGCTTTGTTTGACTTTCCAATACATTTTATATTTCTGTCTTTCAAGGCAGGTTTACGACGCAATATCGAGCAGCTTCGAAAGGCGATAGAATATCGGTTTATTTTACAGGCTATTAACTTCAACGTCACTACAGAAGTGTCACGAGCATAGATACCTACTCCACGGCGATGTAGGAACCCATCCTCGAAGAAAATCGAGTAGCTTGTAGAGTTGCTCGTATAAGGCATCGACTTAAGTGACAGACACTTTATATCTTTTATTTGGGAATTGGATTCGTGATATTTAAGAAACGCTCCGTTTTAGTTTTTATCATAACATTCGATAGTTATGATTTACGGGATGCAATTGGTTATTTATTCAGAAATTTGAAGTAGGCGAGAAGCTATCACGTTTCAACATGACTCAGAAAGTTTTTGATAAAAAGTATTTTTTTTTTAATACAAACTTATTTATAGTCAAAATACCACAAACGGGACTTATCACGCTATTATTACACAAGTAATATTTACCTCGACGTTTCGGCAACGTTACAGTTGCCGTGGTCACGAGTAGACTGAAGTGTGGGGTGTCAAGTCTGCTTAGCAGCGCGAGTTCTTCGAACTACCCGCACTTGATCACAAATAGTGCCGGCACTCGTATCACGAACTACCCGCACTTGGTCACTTTTATTCGTCACCCTATCACTTAAACTTATTTACTTTGTTGATTGTACCTACTTGCACTGTCAACCAATTTATATTATGTAGTAGGTACAACATAGCAAGTAAACTTGTGTTAGATAACTGTAAGTAATGATACATGAGGTAGGTTTAATAAAAATATTAAGTAGGTACACCTACCTACATACGAGTACTTCGTATTTAGACAATGACAATCAGTGTGATGTAAAAAAAAAACATAAAAATTTCATTTTTTTCATATTTTCCTTCTGCGAATGCATAAATGATACTGAATACGTCTTCTGCAAGTAATTTGAATGCAGAACAATTTTTTGAATTTACGTCCTCTTTGGCCGTCGGTGGCTGATTGGCGTAAGTCTTTTGCCACGCGCCTTGAAAAAAAAAGAAAAAAAAATTGCCTTGACTCGTGAAAAAGGCGGTCTTTATTTAATTTAGGCCGTATCAAGCACTGTGAATATCGAAAAATCTGTTACAGTTTCGTAAAACCTGTCCTGCAAAGAATTCGGATAATAATATTTTTAACTTGACTTGCATCAAATATCTATAATATATGAACCGCCAGAACGGGGAAAAAAAACGAGACAGAGCAGAATGGCGCTCTACAACACCATTTTGACACGTTTCTCCCAAAAAATGCATTATTTCTCTGGAATTTTAAAGCAATGAGGGCTATCGTTTTTTGTCTCACTAGATGGCGCACTGTTGCGTGAGGTTTTTAAGTATGGCTTTCAAAGTCTGTTATTATGGGCGTGAATACAAAGTTTAGATTAAAATCATATTTAATACACCTTTAAACCGTAGCATAAAAATATCGAGCATGCCACAGTGTTGCAAAGTCCCCGTTTTGTTCGGAAAAAAGGGAGGACAAAGGCTTCCGAAAGACAAAACTGTCTCAAAACACAGACATTCATTGCCCCGGAACGCATATTTGCCATAATTAATTTCAGATATTGCAAAATATTCACAAAATTATTCTAATTATAAATAAACCCGCGTAGCTCACCCAAAAACTATGAGATTTGACATTTCGGAGACCTCACGCTACACTAGCGCCTCTAGCTGCGAATTCATTCGCGATAGCCCTCATTCGATTCTTTGACCTTGGGAATCGCAAAAAACTTGAGAAAATATGATATTGGGTGTGTACATTTTGTATATTAAGCAAAATAAAATCATAAGTTCGAATTTTGAGCCAAAAGCGAGCGATCTATTATCTATGTCAGTGTTGCCATTCAGGGAAAAAGAAATCTATTCATTATCCTGCATTGCAGTCTATGTAAAGCTCTTTAAGCACTGACCTGCATATAAGTACCTGACTGGCTACTACGAAGTGCAAAACTCGAAGTTCGTATGTTGCCGTCCCGCTGACGCTTATGTCAAAGGTCAAAGGGACGAGATATTATAAAAACGTAATAAAGGTAAACTTTTTGTTTCAAACGGATGTTTTAAACTTTTTCTTTTAATCGGAAGTGGCAAATAGTTACATGGGCGATTGTCATTGGCAAATTATTGGACAGACAATACAGAACAGACTCCATTTTGAGCGTTGCTGGCGGCGTTTGGTTTGCTATAAATTAGCTAAATCGGTCCAGCCATTCTCGAGTTTAAGCGAGACAAACGAACAGCAATTCATTTTTCTTACATGTATGTATGTATACTCAGTGTATATACTACTAATATTATAAATGCGAAAGTTTGTGTGTGTGTGTGTGTGTGTATATTTGTTACTCCTTCACGCTAAAACGGCTGGACGGATTCAAATGAAATTTGGTAGATATGTAGATATAGATAGCTGGACATCTGGAATACACATATGTATGCTACTTTTTATCCCGATATGCCTACGGGGATAGGGATAAAATCTTGAAATTTCAATCGTTGGGTTTAGAGTCTTGAAATTTTGGGCAGTTGTTCTTAACACAACCTCAATGAAGATCACGATGTAAATTTTGGGAATTCCCAGAGGAATTTTGTAAAATCCCGGAATTTCAATTGTACCAGATCGAATAGTTTACGCGTGCGAAGCCGCGGGTAAACTCTAGTATAATTATATTGTCAAAGCATTCATGTTCACTGAAATCATAAACACAATCCAAATCACTTCAAACCGCTCCCGGCATCAAAGAATAAACCATTTGAGCGCCCGATGCTGTTCTAAACGCACAATACAAGGAGGCCTTTTGAAGTGAACCACAGTGAACTAAATTATTTATATTCCGAGGAATCACTCAAAGAGATCGTTTTACGGCCGTCAAAGAAAAAAAAGCCTGACGGAGACACGAGGGATGGCTCGACATTAATGTCTGTGGAATGTATTGCCCACACGTCCCGTCAAAACGTTTTTATTACTACGTGGGTTAAGATTAGAGCGGCAGCGAAAGTTACAACAGCAGCGAGGGTTGATAAATACATTTTAATATTTTTGCAGCTGCGCATACTTTAGACATTTAAAATCCATGTGTGGACTGTCTTTATTGTACTTCTCTCACGAGAAATTAATACATTACAGGACAAACAGATCAAGTGTTAAATACTTGTAACGTATTTAAGTCATCGAATAACATTGAAGATCTGCTTTAAAAAATGTATATACAAGGGCGTCGCCAAGGGGGGCAGGGAGGGGCAGCTGCCAGCCAAACCCCCCAGATATTAAAAAAAGTTGCCAAATGTAAAAGCAACCAAAACAAAGTTATTACAATCGCCGTAGATGTAGGGCTCGTAGGTACCTACTACGTGAAAAGCTTCATGTGCTCTCGATTTTACCTACAATTCATACTTTTCACATTCTCCATATCGACTTATTGAATTGGACCTATGAAAAAATATTATATTATAAACACGTCCGCAACATAACCAAACATGTTCGGCCGGCAGAAGCAGTGACTTAGTGAGTCTGCTTGCCCAACCCGCATTCAACAATCCGCCAGTTACTTATTCCTTGCACCATCAAATTCCCTTACGTCTAACATGGTCAATACTAGAGAACGGCCCCGACTGACTGATTTACTACCGTTCCGTTGAAAAACATAAAAGATACAGCTGCGGACATATCTCCGATTAATAGCTTATTTTAGTACGTAAACGTCACAATGGACAATATGCCTTGAGCTGTAAAGAGTATACTAAAAGTAGTATAGTTATCAAGTAACCTAATCGTAATACAAGTTACACGGACCCCGGTGAGATAAAATTTAATAAAAAAACCGGCCATGTGCGTGTCGGCTCATGCGCAAGGGTTAGTACCTGGGCGACCGAACTTTGCTCGGGCTAAAACTCGATAATAAGCGTTTTCCCAGAGATAAGACCAAGCTAGATCGATTTGTCATCCCCGAAAACCACCCATACTAAATTTCATCGAAATTGTTGGAGCCGTTTCCGAAATTCTGATTATATATATACAAGAATTGCTCATTTAAAGGTATTAGATAGATTAATGCAAAATCACAGTTTCCTAGCACTAACAGTTTCTAAGCTAAGCCGCGGAAGGACGACGAATTGTCGAGTTTGATGCAAAAAAAATCCATCATCCATCCAAAATCCATCAATTCATGAACAATTTGATGTTGCCGGAGCCTCCTTTTTAGGCTTGGTAAAGCCTGTGTCAGGAGGCACCGCTCCTCCATAAGTATTTTCTGAAATGGATCTAAGTTCAAATAATCAAGTTCAAAGATTCCCTTGCATAAATTACTCGTAGATACATAAATAGGTACAGGCGTGTTAATAAGCAATAAGCATGTTTTATTGCTATCTTCCCCAAAACAATTAAATTATTTCGTTAAAATGTAACGAAGATTTCGAGAAATTATTTAGAACATATTCAAAGGATTCTCCATTCAGTAGCATGAAACCATATTTTAATATCCCTTTTGTAGAACACCCCATTGCGTCAGAAATATTAATTTACCACCGTTTATATCTCCGAAGACTGCGAGCAAATACGAAATAAACGAGCTTGGATAGATATTAACAGCGCTTCGACTACCACTCATAACTCTGGCCTCCATACAAAGCCATTAAAATACCCATTACGTTAAATGTTGTCTGAACTGTTTCTTGAAATTATTTTAATTATTTGATGTGTCTGTCTGTGTGTAGATGATGTTTAAATACTAGCCATACTATAATAGTAGATTATTGTCGTGGCCTGGAAGTAGGCAATTGCTGGCTGAGTATGAGTATTAAACGGACGAGCTTGCGAGTCCGTTTAACTAATACGAAGCCAGCAATTGCTATTCCAGCCGAGACTAATATAAAGCTTTTCTCAAAAATGGTGAATAATTCTGAAATAGAATAAACTTTTTCTCAAAATATATTGTAAAATTTAATTTTATTCCAATATTTTTCTTATGCTTTTCCGCCTTTTTTCATTAAAAATAAACTGCAGGAGTATTTTTCCACCGAAAACACCACAAGCTATTTCAGACCCAATAGAAAAAGTCCGGAGTTCCAACAAAATATCTGATACCGGCCATTAGACTTGGCTGTATACGACTTGTGCCAACAATTCCATGGCCTTTTTAACTTTTTAAAAAAATGTGACTGATTGCAGGCGCGCTAATTCATTATTGTCGAGCTAGCGCGCCTGCAATCCTTTTAACTTTTTAATTTTTCGCTGACCATAAACTATGCACTTCACCTTCTGATATGCAAAGAATAATGTCAACTTTTACGGACATTTTTGAGAGAAGATATTTGTTCTGGTATTTGATCACAGTTTTTTTAACTTATCCGGGGTACCTAAATATACCAATTTTGGAAATCCTACTAATATTATAAATGCGAAAGTTTGTAAGTCTGTTTGTTTGTTTTTTCATCACGTCTAAACCGCTGAACAGATTTAGATGAAATTTAGTATACAGATAGTTTTAATTTCGGGGAATATGAGATACTATTTATCTCGGAAAATTGCATAGTTCCCGCGGAGCGATAACCGAATTCTACACGGACGGAGTCGCGGGTAACGGCTAGTCATATATAATTTGCACACAAATTGCATTCGATAATGTTAATTCATGTATTACTACAAAAATATTGCTTAAATGTAATTTTTGACTTGGGTGATTTTTCTACTACTTCGCTCGATTCAACACAATTTTTTTTTTTTGGGAATTGTATTTTGACGAACATAACTAGTTAAATTGTATGTATGTATGTAAACTCTTTATTGTACAAAATAAAAGAAGCAAAACACAATTGACAAACTGAGATACTTGTACAAAGGCGGACCTATCCCTTTAAGGGATCTCTACCAGTCAACCTTTGAGTAGATGAGAGGAGTAACCAGTTAGGGTCCGACAAAGAGTGAGTTTAAGAGTAAATGAAAAAAAATGTGGAAGCTACTATACAGTCTTTTAAATAATAGTTATAATACATAAACTACAATATAAATAAATTAATAAATAGTTTATTGTTTATATATAAAACGTGATCTTTAACTCTTGGCCTCTTGTCCTCTTTATCACCACGTTTCTGAGCCTCTGCTCAGAGCTATGCTTCCAAGTATAGCTTTTTTGGCGATAGAATCCGGAATACGGAAATTTGTCGAAGAACTAAAGTCACCGACATAGCTGGAAAAATATGTAAGATGAAGGGGCAATGGGTGGGCCACATCGTTCGTAGAACAGATAACCGTTGGGGGAGAGTAGTCCTCGAGTGGCAACCACGAACCGGAACACGAAGCGTTGGCAGGCCTCCCATTAGGTCGACTGACGACATCGTGAGGGTTGCGGGCACCCGGTGGATGTAAGTGGCGATTTGTCGTTCATTGTGGCGTTCTAAGTGGGAGGCCTTTGTTCAGCAGTGGAATTTCTGGCTGATGATGATGATGAATGGCTTAATTTAATAACCGCTTAAGCCTCCAAAGATCTTTATCGAATGAATACTTGGATAAATTTAAAAGTCGGTTGAAATTGTTAAGTTCACACCCAACAGTTCGGCGTAATTTGATTTGCATACAATGCTCTCTTGGAAAACTTGTAATTGCTGTAAATAAATTATGACAATAGTCATTTCTGAATACAATGGTATTAGATAAAAAACTGTATATTCTAAGAAATATTGTCTAAGTTGTTTAAACGACTGAACAGATTTTGAAGAAAAATGTAGGCTGGCTTGTTTAAAGACCTATTCGACTTTTTGATACCTATAAAAGTACTTTTTTTCTAGCAATAGTTGCAAATAATCCTATCCTTTTGTATCGGTCCATGTCCTATAACTTATTTTATAAAAAAAATATTTTTCTTAATTTTGTTTACAAAATATATTTATGAAACCGTGGATTTCTTAAAATGTTATATCACCTTACTTAATGGAGATAAAAGTTAGGTTACTTTGACAACAATTTTAAGAGTTCCAGAAAGAAAAAAATTTGATCAATAAAAGTCATGCAAACTGAAGAGAATCTACGCAAAGGTACATAAAAGACGCTTTTTTTCAGAGTGAAATTTCATGTACTTTACTTCATTTCTGATATAGTTTGGTTCAATTTACGCGTATGGCAGTCGGCCTCGGTAACTCCTTTTTGGGTGTCTAGAAGACGTATTTCCAATAAGTCCTCCTTTGTCTCAGTATTTTTACTTTTTCTCTCCTACTGACAGTCATTGGTATTGAATCTTGGGCCTAAAGGGATTTATTTTTGTGATTTAATTATTGGTGTGTATCAACAAGACACTGTTATTTTTAAACTAACATTCGGAATATTGTTGTCCTAATACTTATTCAAATATGAGGCGATTTTCTGCACTTTAATTTTATTTCGCTACTCCGAAAAAAAATGTAATGTTGGAAAAACTAGCAACAAAAAGCAATTAGTTAATTTATTATAATTGTTTTTTCGTTCAGATTTTTTGATTTTTGTAATTTTTTTATTGTATAATTGTTTTTTTTTAGTATTCGATATTGATTTATTTTGATTTGTACCTTCTGTACTGTGTTATGTTGTAGTAGTAAATATTCTTATTAGTGAATTAATAATACTAATTCTGTATTTTCACCTTTAAAATGCGACCTATCTTTTACTAAAGTGTACCTACCTACTTTGTACTAAGGTGTAAGTGGTATTCATTCAAAACTAATACAAGATACACACATGTATGAGTTGATCAAAGTTACTTGCAATAAATGAACTATATTTTTTTTATCAATACTTTGTCTATGAACAATAAGGTACCTACCTATTTTATTTAACATAGATTTAATTGTTTTCTCTAATTGTAATAAACAAAATATATACTCATAGGCACAAAATTTGGCCCACTCTTTAGACATAATTACCTATTACTTTATACATTTGAGGACCGATTTTATACCGCTCAAGTATATAAAGTTGACTTAATATCTTGTGTACTATTGATTGATTCAGGCATAACTTTTGTGGATGTCTGTAATAATCAGAGCTAATGTTTATTATACGGCACTTTTGTGACAAACCGTTATAACCCACTTATAGTATATTAAACAAAGTATGTCACGCATAAACAAATAATGTATCGCATAGACGTAACTGATGTATTGGCTCTGTGCACGACATCAGCGCCACCTAGCGTCCGCAACTTTTTTGGCTCTGATGCTCAGACGTTTTGAAATTTCATCGCGACATTGTGACCAAAATCAAAACTATAACGTATTAATTTATAATACAAAATTACTGTGATACCGTGATTTGGGTAAAAAAAAAAGGTTGTGAATTCATTTTTGGTCATTAAAATTAAATGAGGGAAGTAAAATTTATTCAAAAAGTGTGTTTCATGTTTAGTTGTACTTTTACTGTAAAACGAAAAGATATAACTATCTTATTGGTTTCTTTGAATAATAGTAAAATTATATAATTGTTCTTATGTCGCTAGTAATAAATTATTATCGTTTTCAGATCAAAATGAGTATCATTTTGAAGACCGGTATTGTAAGTATCACTCAATATAAAATTTCAACCACAAACCGTTTCATAAGGACAATTGTTGCTGGACATGTCCGAGATGTAGAGGAATTAAGAACAAAACAGGGACAGTGATCAATAATTCAAGCTCGCATCATAACACAAACATCTATTACTTATACTAGGTAGTTAAATTCTATAAAAATTGCTTTGTTAATGACAGATTCATATGAGTATGACAGATGACAGAGCCTAGATTATTTCTTCTTTTGGCCACTATGAGCGCTGCGATAGATTTCATTACCCCCACCTAGTACTTCGCACCCTCCCAATAGACAGGCGTAACACGCATGGTTGTGGGACAGTAAGCCTAAAGGTTGTAGTTTTATCTGTGTATTGGTTAAAACTAACTTTACTAAATTATCTTTCCACGAACATTACTAAAACTAGTAGCATATCGCAATAATTCAGCACTAATTAATATCCATTGCTATCCAAAATTAAACAATAGCCATGCGCAATCTAACAGTTAATAATTCCATTCAATTTTAGATTAGTATTGCTGTCCACTATCCAGTATAATTATGATCATGTGTGTTCAAATTACAATCATGAAATAGTAGATGCATAGTCCACCAGAAATGAATTACGGAATTTTGCAATTATTCGATTAATTTGATTCGATTTCCCAATATACCAATTCAAACTGCGCTAGATCATATTATACCTCGTCAAATCATTTGATTCCTGACCCATCGTTTAATGATCATAGAGTAAATATCATAACGATTTTTATTTGTCAAGCAATACAATATAACTCATACTTTTTTATGCGTTTGATTCAGAAGTTGAGTAATCGAACGCCGCAATGTAAATTCTGCACGATTCTTCTTGCGGGTCTAAACTGAGCTTAAAACATAACTCCGAACCCCGTAGATAACGACAAATTTGTTTTTTATGTTATCATACACTTTCCATAGGTAATATAATATAAAAAAAAAACAAGTTATTTGCAGGGTTCATAGTTTTAGTAGCTTAGATAAAAGCGAATCAGAGTGGACACGAACATTGAAATTGGATTTATTTATACTTATTTATTTATTTAATCTCGAAATGCATTTTAACCCCCGACGCAAAAAGAGGGGTGTTATCAGTTTGACCGCTATGTGTGTCTGTCTGTGGAACCGTAGCTCTTAAACGGGTGAACCGATTTGAATGCGGTTTTTGTTTTTATTTGAACGCATGGTTTTTAGCGATGGTTCATAGATGTTTAATCAATTCAGCCGTTTTTGAGATATTGAACTTTGAAGTGACGATGTCGGGGGTCTTCCAACTTTTTGTTGGTTAGATTATTCATCATATAGGTTAGCTCAAGCAATAAAAGAATAAATAAATAAATAAATTAAATATATTGACTCGGATAACTCGCGTCTTAAATCGAGTTTAGCCTTTAAACTCGATGATTTAGGACTTGAGTTATCCGGGTCAACATATTTAATATGAGTGAGTCTCACGGTAGTTTCAGCTATCTGTTATTGTTTTAACATGTTTATACGCATAAAACGACATCTGAATGCCTGCGTTATCGATCCTGAGTGTTGGGAGGAACTTGCTCAGCTCAGCTGCAAACCGGTCATCATCGGAGACCTACAATCTCAAAAGGCATTAAATTATTTGAGGAGAAGCGTCTTACGGAGACGTAAAACACCAATAACGTGAAGACCTAAGTCCTCCTACACGTATACACAACACAGGAGGGCAACTGTACTGTCACGCGTGTAGGAGAGTATTTAAAAGTAAATTCGGCCTAGCCAGCCATATCAGGGCCCATAATAGGCATCATAATTCATAGGATAGTTTTCTATTTTTGGGGTCGCCGTCATCGAAACCGATGAGAAGGACTATATATACACATAAAACGTGTAATTTGGTTTTTGTGTTAAATATTATGGTCTGCACATATTCCTCAGTAACCTCGAAATAATTGTGGCAACCACAACGAGCCTTTAACACTTTAGCTCTTTCTGACTTCCTACACGATTTTACTTACATTACTTAATTACATAGTTAGGATCATGTAGCCCTTGAACCCTAAGTTAGTTCACTAAGTATTATGAGCTATGAATATTTTGAAGAGCATTTACTAACTGCCAGTGCTGTTGCTATCATCATCATCAACATTGTCATCGTCATAATTCATCATTATCAGCAATTTAATATGAACATCATCATTATCAATTTTTATTTTTCCTTATGTGTAAATAATGTGTAAAATTTTCTAATGGTTTACGAGATTTTTCACTTACGGTTTGCATTTAACTATTGATTTCTCTCTAGAATGTAAAAATAGACTATCTAACTCACCTGCGCCAAATAGGCCTATAACAGGATTTAAGTTATCTTTTACCTGGGCTAGGAACGGATTCTATTTGATATAATATTAAAGACCTAATAATATACTGTGAAAATACTGTTCATACTACAGGTTCATACAGTTTATATACAGCAAAATTTCTTAAATTTCGTTAAATTCGATAGACAACTCATCATTGATAGAAATTACCCGGAGAAAAAATTTTTGGCCATATTTTTTTATTCAAACATAATATAATTTCACATGATAGTCAGCCGCTAAATAAACATACATAAAATTATATATATATGCCTTTATAAGAATTAGTAAGAATACACCCGCTTTTCAGAACAGAATCGTATTAAAATAACTTTAAAAATACCTTTCCTTCGTTCATATATTCGTTCATTCAGCAAAGAAACAACAAGTGAAAGTAAAGCGGCAACCCTAACACCAACAGTACACCTACCCGCACAAAAATATTGGCACCTTAGAAACTCAAATACCGCCCGTTAACACGGCAAAGTTTGTTAGCATGACTTTAGATGTGTGTTCTAACTAAGGCTAGGGATTGTTTGTAAACGAGACTGGGCCAGTGTGGAACTTTGGCTCAATCACACACTGTTCAAAGCTTTATGAAATACTAAGTTAGGCGAAGTTAATGTTGCGTTCTTGAAATGGAAATGCTCATATGTATACATACTTAGGTCTTTAATCAGTGTGACTAGGCTATTATCTTTAGGTACCTATTCAATTCATACATTTTACAAACACAATAAATTAATTTACCCTATTCAAATTCAGAAGTTATCAAATACCGCATTTAGTCATTTGTATTACGAAAGAAACAATTCACGATTCGTTTCGATGATTTATACTATTTATATTAAAGCCGAAAATAATAAAATTTGTTTCTCGCCAAGTTTGACTCAAATACTTCGCTCTACCCTGACTGAAGCTGTCAATAAGATTTTATAGACACTGATTCTAAGAACCATTTTTTCATATTTGTCTTTCACTTAGGTACTTTCCATTATAGAAGCAAGTACCTGAAGGACATTATTTCAATGCTTATTTCTTTGCCTTTTACTCTAGGTATCCATCAATCACGATTTCACGGAAAAATGTTACTTTAATATTTGCGACAGACTCTGCAATCTCCTTTTTAATACCAGTTTACATTTCTACTTTGCTAGCACTTAATTTTATATTTAAGTGTTTTTCTTTTGGTTGAAAACTCTTGTTCGAATGAAAATGTACAATCTTTTACCTACTGTAGGTATGAACGTTAAATGTTTTAATTGACACTTGCTTTTGCCAGACCAAATAACGGATAAGGGAGTTAGTTTTGCATTTTGTATTGGATTGGCGCCGCATTGAAAAGTAGTCTGAGGAAAAATAGGCCCGTGTATTTTTTTGGGTCAATTAACTTTTTACCGACACTAATCTGTCCGCGACATTTTTCAAACAATTGCAGATTTTTGTAAGTATTTACTTACAAAGTGTCGGTAAAATAGTTGATTGGCCCTTTTAACACTTATTAATCCTCCCTAGGGATTTAATTTCGGAAAATCCCTTCTTGGTGTCTATGACCCTCTCTGGCTTCAATAGTTTCAACTGAGCAATGGATTAGTAAGGCTAAAAAAAATCATATAATTAATAGAAATAGAAGATATATTTTTAAACGCCCAAAAATTTTAAGTCGAGACAATCGTAGTCTGTGTGATTTTATTCAGAATTTTTAAAGTTTTCATGGTGTGTATAAAAGCTTTTAAAAGCAAGCGTGCCAACTACATGAAACATGGTAGGGAAGATAGGAGAGAATTGCGCAGTCGGAAGATTTTGGCACTAGGTACCTTGTCATTTGATTTGAATCGTGTAGCAGATATTTAAAACGAGCCACCTGAAAATAAGTCGGGGGAATATAAAGCTTTGGGCTTTGATTAAGTATACATGGTGCCTCCGACTTTTTTTAATAACATAAATTCAGTCACGATTTTGAATGGGTCCCGACCGTTGAACTTTGAATTACTTACCAGAGTTCTAGATTACCTACTAGACTTATTTATTTCTTTTTAGTTTTTTTGAGGCAACCTCCCTTTCTAATAACTGTTATTATCTGTTGTTGTTAGCATCATTCCCATATTTTTACGACAAAATAACATCTAAGTCTAAATGAGCTTCGAAATCGAATGCCAGCCATTTTAATGAAAGATGTCTTTATACTTACTCCAAACAGTAGTTACTCCAAACTAAAAAAAGATCGGACAAACGGCCGAGCACAATTTATTTCACTCGATTTTGCTTCAGATTGATGGCAACAAGCAACTAAACGAACGTACTTAATTGCCCTCGCGTGAAGTTAATACGCTGAAATTTAACATAGTTTCAGTTACAATGCTTGATCGTGCGTGCTTGATCAGGTAACTTATGAATAGTGACCGAATTAATATTAAATTAAAAGCTAAACATTATGCATGATAATTTTGCAATTGTCATTCTTTCATCTCATTCTTTCTTTCATTTCATTTGTCTTTTTTATCATTGACTTCTGGCCGGAGAGTATGGTGATTCCATCGTTTTAAGGTAGCGAGCGACGAAGACGACATTCAAAAACCCCTAAGTAGTTGTAATATAATAGGATTTAACAGCGCATTAGTATTAACTAAATGCTATAATGTAATGCTATATTTTTTTATTAACAAATAAATAATTTATTTATTGAATCAGGCTTTACTTTGCGGAGGTCCATATTAATCAACTAAAACAATTACTTCGCTCACCCGCGACCTTATGATAGCTACGCTTATCCAAGATACAAGACGTGAAAACAAACAAACGTTTTAATTTGTCACTGTTGCACTGTTGTTGTTGTTGTCGTTTGTGTTTGTTGTGCTGTGGTTGTTTGTTGTGGTTTTGTGTACGTTTGTGTTGCTCTGAAGATGACCTCTGGTTGAGTTTAAAACGCGTCAGTGTGGTGTGGTGGTGGTGATAGATGGGTTTGTGTGGTTTATGTGTGTTCCTGTAAGAAGAAGTGTGGAGGTTGAGGAACTGCATGAACTCGCATATCTTGCATAAGCGTGGCTATCATAAGGTCGCGGGTGAGCAAAATAATTTTAGTTCATAAATAAATAATTCTTTCGAAATATTAACAATCTCCTTAATAATTGTAAATAGGTACCTACCTACCAACGTAAAATGGTTTCAGATCCAAATTTCACGGCTAAATTTGTTTCCTCATCAAATTTATGTAAGTATACTCACTAGAATTCGGCTGTATCTGAACACTAGTAATAATGAACTAGGGATGGGATAACTTATAGCTAGGTACTTATTTAAACAATATCAATGCGCTAAACGAGGGCCATCCTTAAAACAAACTGTAACTGACAGATTTGGCGAAAACGAGGCACAGTTGCCGTGCTACTGACAGGATGAGACGGGTTTCGGGCAAGAAAAATTGACAATAGTATTTTGTCTTGCCGCTGTCAACTGGTTAATGGTGTTTTTTTGTTTGTTTTCTAAGTAACCGACTTTTTTGTTTGAGAAGCGTACGTGTTTACCAAACAAAAGACGTTTGCTAAAATATACCTAGGTATTAAAGTAGCTAAAACAATGACTTGTATGAACTTTCAACTAGAAGTTCCTGATGCATAATATGGAAGTAATTATTAAAGAAAATTTTGTACAGAATGAAGACTGCGATTACCTTTATACAATGATTATGACTATGAGTATGTCGCTAATTATGCGTTGAAATGCGTGGTCTACTTCTCGTAGAAAATAATTATGTTCAATGCTCAAGCTGGAAGTTCGAAAATAACACTTTATTTCCTTATTATTTGGAATTATACACCGCAAACAACTTTTCGTACCAGATCGACAATTTATAATTATCTAATATGCCAGTAAGACAAGCCTCCTACCTAAATTGTCGACTCTAGTTCGCTTAGATTTCACGGCAGTTACAATGGAGGAAACTGAATCATGCACCAGGGGAACCTTTTCGTAATAAATTTCAATGTCAAGATGACATTAAGATAGCACAAAGGTTCCAGTCTGATACGCGATTCAGTTTCCTTGGCTGTACGCTATGCGACGCGATGCGGGAGTACCATTCCACCGCAAATAAGATAATCTACTACTACTGATTGCTTTTAAAAATTAATTAAAAATCCATCTACAAATAGAATAAACTCCTTCTGTCTGTCAGTACGTACAAGTACGCTTAAATAAGGGAGGGAAAAACGCAACAAATATATTATAATACATTATATTGTCTGTGTTGGTTGCGTTTTTGTTTGGTTCTCACTGGCAAAACATGTCAAATTGATAACTGTAGTCTGTTTTCAGGTTCTATTTGGGTTTCTTCGGTTATACGTGTAATATTTTTGGTATTGTCTCATGGGTCCACTGAAATAAAGCGTCGTTGCACCTTGTGCTTCTACGCTGACCTGAACTCCTGTTTTAGAAATAACTTTCAATTCAACACTGTATCTATTTTTGGCTCTTTTTGAATAAAAACAATGTTGTTGTTGTTGAAAAATAAACAAAGTTATTTATCTTTCTTTCTTTCTTATGTATGTAATTTGACCGTCAATCATTAAAACCGTTACGAAAGGATTCAAAAGGGCCAATCAACTTTTTCTACACTAATCTGTCCGCGACATTTTTCAAACAATTGCAGATTTTAGTAAGTAAACATGTTTTTCCTGTAATTTAATAGATGGTGTACATGAATACATGCCATCCTACGTAAGTTCAACCTATTAAACCGTGCAGTATCTTGTTGGAAGTACGATTTTTTGGTAACGCCAGAGACAATTTTGGTAACGCAGGAGACGCCCAAAGTGTCGGTAAAATAGTTGATTGGCCCAAAAACGTCTTGTTAATATTTCATAACAGAAAATATCGCACGTCACTAGTTGCGTGTGGCAAATCGGCCAGGTCAATCAGGGACTTCCTACTGGCCGTGGAACAATAAATCATACTAAAGTATTACAAAAGAAATAAACGCTTTAGTTGTACGAATGTGACGATGCATAATTTACTCCACGTTTAGTAAGCTGTTTCAAGGAAAGGGTTTCGTGTGGTTTTAAACATTTGGCCGCATGCTATTATGGCTAGCTGGCTTGGGAACATGTTGACAAATCTGGGTAACTAACTTGTTTCCTTGTTTGCTTCATGCTTTGGTTCATGGCTATAATTAAAGGAACTGTTTGTTTTTAACGTTGTTCAGTTGTTTGGAATTTAAATTTAGTTCAATGAGAAATGAGAATAAATAGCTATTATGTACAGTCGAACCATTTCATTCCTGACAGACCGTAGAACGTTCATACGGGAACTTTTATACACATAATAAATTCCCTTGTCAAGCAATGCGATGTCACTATGAGTTTTTCTACGATAAGGTTTCACAGTGGGTCAGGATTCAGTGGTTTGAGTGTACTACAAAGGTCGACGTTCGGAATCATTTGAGTTTTCTGTTCTCAAAAGAATGCGGGATATTTAAAAATTACATTACTGGTTCCTAAGTGTTCCGTCTTTTATCTCGTATTAGTTTAACTATACCCACTTTTACGTATGTAATGTAAAGAACTAATGTTCATAAACAGTCATAGCCCAGTTCCGACACAGGATCTATTTGGTATCAATCCTAAATGTACTTGAACTATTAGTTAGCGTTTCATTTTATATCACACATCACTTTTAATTAGTATACGTGGCAGCCCAAGCAGTCTCCCGAAGACATAAGCTGTAAGAAATGAGTGCTCAATTATGCAACACCTAATTAAAAATACCCTTTCACTGGCTAGCTATAATTACTAACATAGTCTTAATACTAACAAAACTTTGGATCAAGTTGTCTGACTAAATCAATTATTATTATTATATAACTTATTTTAAAATGTAAGAGTTCCTGCGATTTTATCGTATTTAATAGCGGCTGGCTGTTTATTTTACATTAAAATCGAGGACATTTGACACTCGGCACGTAAATTGATATTCTTCTATCATACAAAATCGGATAAATGAGACATATGAATAAGGATTTAAATGAATTAAGGCTGAAGTTACAAGTTTCAATTACTGTGACACATGTAAATTATTAACTTTGTGGCTAATTGACAAGATTTCACATTTCTAAGACTATAATTTGATTCGTTAGCTGTATTCTGGTTGGAAAGAGAAAGACGCTGGCATTTTTAAAATTTCGCTACGATTATTAATTTATTTATTACAATTTTTTTAGATGTGCTTATTCTAAAAGGGCATAACTCCAAAACTACTAGGTACACAATAGATCCATTACTTTTGTCTAGTCTCTATTAAAAAAAAAGATCACGTAAATCTGACGTAGAAGTTGACAAAATTATAACAATAGTGTTGGCTAATTCAGATAAGTATGTTTTTTTTATTTTTTTGAATTAGGGAGAAATAAATTATAATAAATATTTTCCCATGTTCAGGAGGCAAAACTCTTTCGATTCCTGTAGTAATTTACAGGTGTTCAAAAAATGAAATCTTGTCAATTTATGTTTACTTATAGAACTTTATTTCTCAAAAGAAATTGTTACATTTCACTTAATGAGAACTTACAATTTATACCAGTGAGCACCATGAGGTGCACACTAACAAAGAAAAAAGAAAAACAATACGTAAACAACTAAAAGAAAACACTCAATCATTTCAGATGTAATAATCGGGTACTTGCGTCACAATTTACGCAGCAAATGAATAGAAAATAGAAATGGAATCTTATAGTTATAGGTAAGCACCTTTTATCTTCAGGAAAAAGATCCTATGGGAAAAGGAATTACAGGGGCGTTGGCAGGGCGGCAAATCAGCTTAAAATGGCCCTCAGCGCACGCCAATTGGAAAACTAAACTGTACGTAGAAGAATAAAATCAATACCCTCAGTTAAGTAAAGACGCAACGTTAATTAACATCGCATATGTGTTACTCTAGCTATTGGTGCAATGCAAAAAACAACGGCAATAGTGAAAGTGTATCAAGTTCTAGAAGAAACTATCTACTACACTAGTGCTTACCGTGGCTTAAATTAATAAGTTTAATTGTAAAAACAGGGCGGATAGAAGAGTGAAGGAGTAGAGGAGAAGCAAAGCTTGTTGAAAATTAAAATTTGGAGACATTTTAGTTGAAATCCTCATGTCACCCCACTTTCCTTTATCATCGTCATTATTTCATGCCTCTGGTCCATCGTTCGGCACAGGGCTTCCCTTAAATTGAGAGGGCTTGGACTGTCTTTCTCAAGTGGGCCCAGTGCGGATTGGGAACTTTACACACACCATTGTATTGGTTGTCACACTTTGTAGCTCTATAATGGCTTCCTCAAGTTGTTGTCTTGATTCGGTATTGGCTATACTACACTTCCCATATTATTTAGATACCTAATGCAAGGAACATTTCAACTAATATCATATCACTGAACAATCCTACCTACGCCTCATCGCTTATTTGAAAATCAGCCTCTGCTTAGTTAAAGGTGGATATAGCAATGTATCTACAAATTGCAGAGTATTCTAAAAAATTAAAGAACTTCCTAGAAACTTTCCAGAACTTTCAGGAAAATTTACTAAGTAAGTTTCCTACTATGAATAATTTATTTATCAGATTTTAATAAGGCAGGCATCTAGTGGGCTCTTAACATAATTTAGTTGGTAGCTATATTTCAGCTTTTGAGAGTTTCCCATATAATAAACGAGTGTTTACCCGCGACTTCGCACGCGTAAATCATTTTAGATCCAGCAGTCGAATTGAAGTTTTAGGGTTAGGAGAGGATAAGATTAAGATTTACTAAGTTGCCAAGGGAATTCCCAAAAAAAACATTCGAGATTTTATCCTAATCTCGTGAAGATCCGAAGATCGAGATAAAAGTAACCTATGTATTATTCCAGACGTCAACCCAACATAATATTATCAAATTTCAACCAAATCCAAAACCGTGGGATTCCCAAATATTTCAAAGTGGTTAACATCAATGTTGCATTAAAAACAAAACAACTCCAACAACTTTCATGACTCTATTTGTAATTTATTCGATTTGCCTAATTTTAAACCTAAACTCGTCGCTGTCTTAACAGTCGCCATCTTTAATTTTATGTCTGTGTAGTATTATGTGTGTGTATTTCTTACTCTTTCAAAAAACGGATATGTGCACAATATTTACTATTTTATTTATTTATTTTAAAGTAGATTTTTAGTAGGTACTGCAAAAATAAAGTTTCAAACTTTTGTTTTGCTAAATTAGCGGTTAAAATACGATAGCTCTTTATTTACTTATTTAAATGGAAATTTACCAGGGCAATGTTTCAATTGACATAAATCCAGCGGCCATCATGCTTCCAACGAACTGTGAATTGTATACAGTCTCGGAATACAATTTATTACAACCGTCAGACTATTGCGTCACAGTATACAGATTACCTACATAACTATATTATTGTTTTTCTCAAAAATGTCCGTATAAGTTGACATCATTCTATTATCAGATTTATCAGAAGGTGAAGTGCATAGTTTATGGTCAGCGAGAAATTAAAAAGTTAAAAAAGATTGCTGGCTCGCTAGCTCGAAAATAATGTACAAAGTCCATTATTGTCGAGTCTCAAACTTTTTAATAAGTTAAAACGGCCATGAAAAATGGCCGGTATCAGTTATTTTGTTGAAACTCTGGACTTTTTTCTTGGGTCTGAAACAGCTTGTGTGGAAAAATACACCTGCAGTTTTTTTTATGAAAAAAGGCGCGAAAACAAAAAAAAAATTAAATTTAAATGTATATTTTGATGAAAAGTTCATTTTAATAAAGAATTCTTCATAATTTTTTAGAAAAGCTTTATAATGTATTAAGCTCGGCTGGAATAGTAATTATTTTGATTTGATGTTCAGTAGGTGAATGTCATGTTAATGATCCTGTCAAACAAAAATTTGTTCTTATAACATTCTTTGTGTAAGACAACTTGTTTGTGGCAATTGTCTTTAATATTTTAAGCCGCACACCTAACATTCAACCTTATGGTGAAAAAAAGCTTTCTCAATATTGTGTATCTAAAAAACGGTATTCCCTTCTTTCGCAGATAGAAATTTCATATAATTTCGTTTCGCAGAAAATAGTTCATATAATATTTGGTCCTTGTGTTTTTATTTCGAATATTATTGTTTCATTTACTTGAATGAAACATATTTAATAGAAAAACTATTCAATGAATTTTATAATCTTAATTTATTATTTATCAAACTTTTTGTTCGGTAAAATATTATTATAATAGAATAGGTTAGAAATCGCTACCTATGAAACGATAATATTAGAAAAAATGAATGTTAAACGAATTTCTACTAAAATGTTGTCTGTAAAAGAACGGGATGCTTGGATGCTTGGATCTGGAAAAGGGATGCTTGGATGGTTTGGACATGTTGAGAGAATGAATGAAAACAGATTGACTAGGCAGATCTATAAGACCAGCGTGAATGGGAACGTTGGGAGAGGAAGGCCTAGACGAACGTACCACGATCAAATCGGGGACGTTCTGAAGAAAGGCGGGTCAGGAGTACTCTAAACCGACGTGCATGCATGAAAAGATTGATGAATGTAGAGGAAGCGAGTTTGTATGCCAGAATCGTAGCAAATGGAAGGATGTAGTCTTTGCCTACCCCGTTGGGAAAGAGGCGTGATTCTATGTATGTATGTAAAAGAACGTACAACCCTAAAAATCAAAACGCATTAAAAACGATCAATGCAAAATGAAAAAAAAAAGATACATATATTTTATTGATTATTTCCTTTTCGATTTTGAGATAAACGCTGTATTCACCTCAGCTAGAACATCAATTACTGGCTTCGTATTATTAAACGGACTCGCAATCTCTGCCGTCTAAACGAATACTCAGCCAGCAATAGCCTACTTCCAGCGTTAAGTAATAATGATGCAATTAAATGCTATTCTTGATCGATACATAAAACTGCTCGTATTGTCGCTTAGTCTGTCCACTATGCCTGGATGCGCGAACCTTTCTGCTAATGCAAAGGTAAACTCCGTATTCTCTGAACAAACTCCACACGAAGAGACCGTTATTTTTCCACTTTAACTGAAATTGTTTATTTAAATTTAGAATTTACGAACAGCTTCAACGGATTTTGAAGCAAGAACTCTTTGGAATATCTGTATATTAAACCATATATATTTGCTCATTGCAGGATAGGGGCATAATTATGCTGATATCAGATATGAAAATAATACCTACGTTCTTTGTTCTAAACAAACATGTATCTACAAAATAAATTGTCATTTAAAAAAAAATACTATATTTTTGTTAACATTTGCTTTAATTTTGACAATACATTTAAGTACAATACTTTAATTAAAATTTTGAAAATAAAAAGTTAGACCGAATGCACTAAATTTACCTAGAAATGCTGCGTTAGAAACAACAATTATTATGATTCACGACTTACGAATCAACATTTAGAATCAGGTAAGTATTAATTTTGCATTACTTTTGCTCTCCTTCATCTGAACCAATTTCCATGCATCGTTGCGGAGTAGCAAAGTATTCGCGTTTTAGTTTTAAGTCTTTATTTGGGCACTGAATTACCTTGAAATAAAATGTAGCTTAAATTTTATTATATAAACTGAGAAAATTCATGCTTCATAAAACTCAGTAAATATGAAATGCGACTATCTCCAAATTTTCCATCTGTTTGACATAAATTGTTTGAATAAATTGGCTCCTCATTTTTAATTTTAGTTAACTCGCCAACAACAAGCCCTTGACTCGAAACAACATTTCTACTTCATTCCGGTATTCAATCCAGAAAATGAGCTTTCATTAATTCTTGAATCTTTATAATTTAAGAACAGACAAGTTTCTGAACTGCGTTAATTTGATTTCAATGATTGATGTTAGATTTAGAATGCTTTATTTAAGGTTATTTCGACAACTTGGAAGTTGTCTGGAGTTGGAACTGTTTTACGTATACAACACAATTAACAATGCATTTAATGTCTAAGCTGAGAAATTCGAGATACTAAAATCTCGAATTTAATAGTTTGAATACTGAAGACTAGATTGATTTTAACTGACAACTAGCTGATAGGGTAGGTTAGGTTAGGTTAGGTTAGCTACCTACGTAGTTAGTTGTTCGAGTTGAGAAACTTCGGTATCACGATCCAGAATGTTGGACTTTTATATTTGCACACTAAGTAGATGACTTGGCACTAGGAGTCCTACATCTTCGAATAGTTATGGCTGGAGGCCAGAATTTTCGGTCACACTATTTAGGATCTAAGTCTTATCTCGTCTTGTCAGTGTCTAGCAAAGTTAAATATCTTAGAGACATAAAGACAAACACATGTTAATTTAAGATAAGCGTGGAATGCGTGTATCAATAGTCTGATATCTTTCTTTGAACGATTAAATTCAAAGACTTAATTGATGGTAATAAATAAACCTGACCTAATAAATAAACCTGTATTTGCACCGACGACTGAATGTTCATGTTTTTGAGTACTGTTTACTCTGGGATGGATTGTTCCTGTTTGCATGTGCGTTTTACCTACTATGCGTTAAGCCATAGTTAATTAAATAAAAAATAAAGTTCACGCTCACCAATAGAGCGAATATATTTTACTGCCGACCCTAACCTACATAAGATATCTCAAAATTTGACAAAAATATATTGTCCAGTTGATCAGCCAAGATTTTTACCATAAATTTTCGTTCAAGATGACGTCTTTAACACTTTGAGCTTCATCTAAATGTACAACAACATTTGTCAAACTCAACTCAAAATTCTATTTAAGATTAAATATTTTTGAAAAACTCTTGTATTGGCAGTTAATTGAACTAACTCAGCCCCTACCTGAAATATTTCGGATTAATTTAGTTAACAATTTTTATAACGCGTATAAATAATAAGTTGGGAGTGAAACGGGTTGACCGGATCCGGAACACTATATTGCGCTCCAAAACACGCATTGCTGATGTGGGTGCCAAGACTGCCAGGCTGAAATGGGACTGGGCAGGCCACGTCAGCCGTATGGACTTCGGCGGCGTGGCAGACCCAGGCGTCGATGGCGGGATGATCTGGACGCCTTTCTTCGCAGCTGGTCAGAGATCGCCCAAGAACGGGTAGAGTGGAGGACATGGTGGGAGGCCTTTGCCCAGCAGTGGGACAGGTCTACAGGCTTCTAAATATAATATAAAAAATAAAAGAAACAGACACATGCTGATCACTTCAAGACAATTGCCTTGGGTGTAATCTCCCTGCACCTGACTATACGTACCCAAGTTCTTTAGCTTGAACGGTGCATTGTCTGTATTTTTACAAGCTTTTCTATAGCTTGCCCTGTTTATTTATTTATTTGTTTGTTTATTTCCAATTCCAGCAGTCCAATTGACTTGAAACTTGACATATTAATGTAAATTTGGTGACAATGCAATAATCTGATAGTGACATCTTGGTGGTACTGCCAGGATCGTCTCTGCAGGAGGGAACTCCTCAACGGGTACCGACTTGAAATTTGGTACGGATGTGCAGTTTATATGACAATGCACTGTATTTACAGTCAACAAAAAGTACAGTCAGCAAAAATTTTGTATTAAAAATAAATAAATAACAGAAACTTATTTATTTAATATAGTTGTGGTATTTGATATTTCACTCCGCTAGAATGTTGTTTTGATTTGTAAGCCCATTGTTTTGTTAGCATCGAAACAGAAAGATAAATTGGGAAACAAAGGAAACACGAAGATAAACGAGGCAGATATGTGGGGATCGTGATGTTTCACAGATCAACAGGATCCCATTTGTATACGAGACTCTTTCTAGTATACGACATCAGATTGTAGTCGGATGTAGGTATGGTACCTACGTATGTTTTTGTATTTATTTTATACTACCCTTGCAGATCAAAAGCAAACCGTACTTCCTGGCTCTACTTTCTTGGGCTTAGAAAGCTGATGTAGACAAAGAATAAGGCTGGATTTGTCGAAGTTCTTGCGATAGAGACCTGTGATATTTTTACGGTTCGGTACCTCAAAAGGAAATAAGGAACTTTTATGAAAGCATTTCTCTGTCCTTGTCTATCTCTCTCTTTGACTGTCTCAGGAAGACGTGAAAGTATGAAGTGGGTTTTTTATCGTGTACTTAGGTATGAGTACAATTCCTTTTGAAGCTGTCAAAAAATTCATTTTTTAGTGTCAGTGATTAAACCTTTGGGAAAATTAAAAATGTTTTTTTTTTATTAATAAATTATCCTTCCACGCGGGCATACAATTAAATACTGGGACGAAACCAGTTCGGTACTAGCTTCATCACTCTTCATAGAACCACTTGGGCTTTGAGACCCTGTATTCATAGGGCCCGGGAGCACATAGACTCTTAAAAGATTTGCACAAGCGCTTGGTTGATACAACTGATAATCAAAGAGCCGGCAGCTATCTCTCAACTCTGCTAGCCTTTTGGGCCACAGGGGCCATTTTAAGATTTAATTTAGCTTTAGCGACTAGTTTTTTTTTAATTATTATTTCTTTATTATTTAGTTACAAATTAATTTAACGTTCATAAGACACGCTGACTTAACTTTGCCGTATTGGCGCGCTTTTTACTCTTTACTGAAACCGAGGAAATAATTTACCAGCTCACTACGCATCCATCAAACTCGCAGACAATGCGTGTCACGTTTTAATTTAATGACGCGCTTAATTTCCACTCGGTAACCCGGTATACGTGTCGTTGAGTGTATTTTATCGTCGACATTTCACAAGGAAATCGGCGAAAGTAATTTTGGCAATTACATGTAGTACTAATGTACGGCTCGTATTTGAAAACCGAGGTAACTAACCCAGTTGTATCGAAGTTTCAAATTATCGTCAAGGAGATGAGTATCTTAAAACACTTTTGATATTAATCCCTACGTGGGAGAAGGTAAAGAAATTGCTTTGACGCTCTGATAACATTTAATATCAGCAAAAACGCTACCATGTTAATGTAGCTTAAAAAAACTCCCAAAAAACATGTTATTTTTTACTCAAAACTGTTTTATACCATCTAAGTTTTATTTGGACGACCTAGCCATATGTTTAATATAATGTATGTATTTTTTCATTATAATAATGCACATAAATACATCAGTTATGTACTCGTAGTAAATAAATACTCAGAGTACAAAGTTTACTTTAATTCAAGTCTCGAACAATTTGTATAAGTTATTATACAATACTTATTCATTTATTTGAGTAAATAACCTAACAGATTTACTTCCCGAAAATTTCAAGTTCAAGAAACTAATGACCCAAAACGCGTGAAACTAAACAAATACAACCTTTCCCATTTTCCGTACCATCGCCCATGAATTATTTAACGTAAGTGAGAAAATAGATTGTACGTTAATCCGTTCACCGCATTCGCAGTCTTTATCAAGCTAAACCGAGCCCTGATTTCAACACGATACAGTTGCGTATTCAATGATTATATTGCAGTTTCAATTTGAACAGACTCACCAAGATTATCCGCCCGGTACAATGGGAAAATTGCTATCCACAGGACAGCTAGGAGGCCGGTTTTCCGCGTCATCTCTGCTTCACTCGTCGTGCATACGGAGATAGCTGCGTCCATTCAATTCACACATGTTTTATTGATACACGGCTCGATTTTTGTATGTGGTTTTCCATTGATGCACTGGCGAGGTAGAGCCGTTGAACTGACTTCATTGACATAGCTCAGCGATATATTCTCCAGCCTTGCGGGGTAACTGAAACAATTGATTCAAATCTTATATCCTATTGATACTTTAAGTGCGAAAATCTATTTGTCTCTTACCTCCTCACACTTAAACCACTAAACCGATATACATATTTTGGTATGGAGAGAGCTTGAGATTTTGGTAATGACGTAAGACAGCTTTCATAGTGAAAATCATCCAAGGGGTTAAAAGGGGGGTAGCAGTTTGTATGGAAATTCTATCATTTTTGAGATTAGAGATTTGAAACTAGGACGTTAATGCGTCTCAGTGATTATGTTAAATCAACCCCGAAGGAGGTGAAATATGGGGTAACAGTATGAACAATTTTTAACATTTGCCTTCTAGTACTTGTACTATGTACTAAACTAACAATTTTTTTTCCCTGATTTTATTAATTTTCTCACCCTAATAAACAAAATCACAAAATGAGTTGTGAAGGTTAAAATAAGCAGAAGGAAATTCCACCGAACACTTATATCAAAAAGACCAAAACATAATTTAATCATCACTAAGTTATATCTTACATACTAGCTATCTTACATAATTAAATAAATCATTTTAGAATACATAATCGTGGTTTGGCTGGGGCTAATTTACGTAATTTAGCAAAACCCTACAGGGACGTATTCTAATTGAATATGAGAAAGTAATTATCGTTTAGCTAAGTAGTTAAATCACGTTTCGGTGGTGCTCTTAGCATTTTTAAGCTATAAAATTTAAATGACCTGAAGTAGGTAAATAAAGTGTTGTTCGAAACTCACATTGGATTGAATCAATCTGAAAGTCACGTTCGAATACAATTAAAAACTGAGCAGTGGATTGCAATAAAGCAAGTCTCAAAACAATTCAAGCAATAGTTTTTTTTTTCTGGCCATGGAGGCAGGTTCATTCAGCCAGTCAGCAATGTAGAAAATATTTCCCGCCTTAGGCTATTACTCAATATAACTGTTCTATAAAAACAAAAAATTGTGTGACCTGCCTGTTATCAAAGCTTAAACAAAATAATATTAATAATGCGACTACGAATCAGTAATTTGAAACATTACAAAAGTGCTAAACGGTAAAAGTACGTAACTTTTAGAGTGCAAGCTTGGGCAAATTACGAGTATACATAAGTTTGGAATAGTACTTCAATGAAAACTCCTGCGTAATAATGAAGTTCCCAAATACTTGTATAATCAATTTGCGAAATTTTGTATGCTTTGTTTTAAGCTTAGTTTTAGATTTTGAAAATTACAATTATAACTTCCACGTGTCATAAGATATTGAAGTAAAATTTTCTTTGAATTGCGTTTACGTAAAAACTAACAATTTCATTAAAAAATAAACAAAATAAGCTCAAGAAAATAGTTATATTATGTTGCTTTGCTTGTAATTTACTGCCATGAATTAGTTTAAAGACCTGTCCTAAATTATGTCTGGCAACTCTACCTACAGACGACGACACTATCTAGGGGCAAACTCCGAAATTCGAAATTTTTCCATCATATGCTGTCCCTCACACTCATACTTTCCTAAATACTACTAGCGTGAGGTAAATGGCTGGCTCTTATACTACTTACCTGTTATAAGTACTACAATTCTATATAAGCGTCGCTTTTTTGTATAAAAAAGTCAACATGTATATTGATTTGTAGTATCTTTGTGCACACTTTTTTGTGGCAGAGGGAGGGATTGCATACGGGATAAGTTATAACGCACCCCGTACTTTTTACCTACTTTCACACACATTGAAAAGTAGCATGGGTCACAACCAAATATTTAAAATATCTGCTTAAAACATAATATACCACGTTGAGTTTCTTGCCAGATTCTTCTTAGCCTGCTTTGCTTGCTAGCCTAAATTGAATAAGTACAAATATTTTGACTTTGAATATACGAGCTACTTAACTATAGGTAGTGAAGTTGACTCTAAAATAACTGAGATAAGACTCAACATTAGACTGCTTCGTGCATGTGCATCGTCTCATCATACAGACGTAAGTATACGGCTTAAAGAAAACAATACGTGTGTACTAACGCTCTTTTTCTCTTGTACTGCTGATATTAAAGGAGTACATGTATTCTAACTTAACTCATTCCCTGATTATACTCAGTACGCGCTCGTTATATGAGCGTATATTGTATTATCATCTCTTTTGAACTTCTTATGAAAGACAGAGACACGCTCTCCTCTTCTACAGTGATGGGAGTAGCATTTACTTTAAAGCTAGAAACTTAAAATAAAAATAGTTACCTTTGATATATTATATGTAAAGTTCTTCTTTGAAATGTTCGCAATGAAATTAAAAATCAACTCAAGCATAAATATGAAGAACTTGTTAATTATTTTTGTCTAAGAGATTTTATATATTACTAACTATGTATAAAGAGTGCTTGAATGAATCCACGTTGTGCATAACAATAATTTTAGTTTTATTTGCAACTAAATATAATTAATTTAAGGTCGAGATTATCGTACACGTCTTTGTCAAGTATTTGTTTGGTTTCAAGTTCCCGAAGAAACAATAAAAGAATAATGAGGAAAAGTCTGTTGTTAGCAAACATTTTCCTTCTATCGTGGCCAACGAATCAAGAGTTCCGAATCTCACATTATCTCACAAGCAAAAATAAATAAAAACAAAGCCGGATGCCAAGTTTTATTCTGGCTTCTTGATGTAAGAACTCATTTATAGTAACATTAAACCGTCTACGGCATAAAGTAAAATGCGGGCTGCCCTCAATTGCCTTCATTTATTTCTTAAGGAATTTTACGTAAAACGTGTCCCTCCTTTTATTCCTGGGGGAAGGAATTAACGTCGAGGGAACAGTGATTTTTATTTTTAAAGGTTCGGCTTAAGCTGACAGACGTGTAAGGCTTTTACCTAATGGCTTTATCTTTGGCTGTACGATATAGATGTAGCTCCGAATACCGCGACCGTCAAATGGAAACACTAATATATAAATAAACAGGGTAATTGCTAACTGGGATACTCATCTAAATGTGGACGCATTGTAAGTACCTAATATTGAAATAAATCTGGCAGTGAAAATTTTATTTAAAAACACAAACGGGTTACATAAATAAATGATATGTTATCGATGCTAATAAAGCATGCTGTGACTAGTGTTGCCAGGCGTCCTGATTTGCGCGGGACGTCCTGATTTTCAGAGGCTTGAGGACGCGTCTTGTTTTGTAACTGATCGGGACGCTAAGTGTCCCGATAATACAATAAACTTATATTAATTCGAGCAAGTTTAACTATTATTGTACGTTTTAAATGATATTGTAACGGATAACGTTTTAAATCGAGTTTAGCGCGACATGTTTCGGGCTAATTCGTAACCACTCTGCTCACGCGACTCATATAAAATAAGATACTATTTTATTTTTTATTTGTCCTGATCTAAAACTTGAAATCCCGATTCGTTTTATCTATCCCAATATTAATTCAATCAAACCTGGCAACACTACGAGCTGCTGCTGACTGACCAATCACAATGCAAAGTCTTAACCACTATAGTTACTTGAAATTTAGCAATGTCCTCAGCAAGCCTTGTGTAACCTAGAGTAGACCACTATCGATTTTCAAAAATTCCAAGGTGGCGGAAAGCTAAGCTATTTTGAATTGTTCTAAGCCCATAGCGTTCCTTACGATCACCGCTATCTGTCTGTCTGCCTGTAGCGGGGTTGTACAGTCAATTACAAAAATATCGATACGGTCAAAATTGCAAAAATATGCATACATGACTTTATTAACTTATAGTTAAGGTCTTTTACACATATTTTTGTATCTTTAACCGTATCGATATCTTCGTAGTTGACTGTACCTATCTTTCGAAACAAATTAAAACCCTAGATTTTTTTTCAGTGCGTATTTTTATGATCGCTTTAACAATAAATAAAATAAAAGTCGAAAGGCAAAACTAAAATAATTTTTTACTTCTCATGCTCGTAAAGTTCGTATTTAAGCTAGATCTGGCGACATAAAATGGTCTAAGACCAAGGCAATCAGGTGTCAACGGCCACAAACAAAAAAAAAACCTTTTTTTTAACATCTTTTCATTTATATAAAACTAAAAATCAATCAAATCAATTAAAAATAAATCAATAAACTAAAAAAAATATAATTATATAAAATGCATGAAAAATAAAAGGTTTTGTACGTACATAGAAAATGAATAATTGTTTCTACTGTTGCTATTTCATTTCCTCGCAATCTAAGTAAAAAGCAGAGTGTAAAACTCAAGCATTAAACCCAGCCGGCTCGGGTGGCTATATGAACGTCTTGGGTAAAATGACCAATAATATCAAAACATGAACTCTAATGCCTTAATAACAGAGTGCATGTGCCGATATTTAGACCACTTTGACCGCTCCGAATTATCTGGTGGCAACTGTACAAAACCATAATATGGGAAAATTAATAAACGCGCGTACTGTTTTATCGGGTGCAGCCGGCTGGTCGAAATAAATTCAGTCGTTTTCTAAATAAACGTCCAAGATTGTTATTTATTGAAGTAAATAGGAAGACATCCTATTTACTTCAATAAAAATAATACTCTCCACCAAAAATTGTTTGGTTTAACGACCGGATAGTCAAGTGGTTAGAGAACGGACTGTAATCTTGAGGTCCCGGGTTGAATCCTCGGTCGGGGCAGATCTTTATAATTTAATGAATAATAAGATTGTTTGCTCTCGAGCCTTGGAAATTTAATAACGTATGTATTTGTCTATATCAGTATGTCACATCTGTTACTTAGTTCCCATAGTACAAGGTTTGCTTAGTTTGGCACTAGGTCGATTGGTGTCAATGTCTCATGATATTTAACTATATCAATGGAAAATCGTTAGGTGTACACATCCCAGCCTATATACGTCCCACTGCTGGGCACAGGCCTTCTCTCAGAATGAGAATGCTTGGGCCGAAGTTCCCACGCGGGCCCAGTGCGAATTGGGAACTTCACACACTCCATTGAATTTCTTTCCTTGCGATATTTTCCTTCACCGTTAAACTCGTGGTAAATTTCAAATGTAATTTCGCACATTAATTTTGATAAACTCAGACATGTATTCCTATTTTTACCAAATTTACACCTAATTTACAAAATAATCATATTAAAAGTTGCGAAAGTAGAACGGGACGTTTACAGGATGTTTGGATACGACATGATTAAATGTGATCGACAATGATCAAAGCCGCTCTGAAGTAAAGAGGAAAAATCATGATATAATTTAAAGACCCTTATAAAATTTCAGTAAGATATCATTTTACAAACTAAAAAAAAAAAACAGCCAAGTGTGAATCAGACTCCCGCACCAAGGGTTCCAGATACAAATTCCTACGTATCTATGAATATAATTGGTTCAATTGTACGATTAAAAAATACATACTTAGACTGTTAAAACCATAACCCCCTCCCTTTAGCTTTGTCTTAGTCGGGTAAATAAAATGTAAGGACTAGGAAAATGCTAGAACTCACCCTGTTCGATTATCTCAAATCCGCTTCACGCCGTTAAAATTAGTTATGAAAAGAAAAACACGCCTCGATGCGTCCAGTCCCTAATTAGCACCCCTGAAAATAATCAACCGGCTTTGAAATCAACACCGTACAAACGAAGAATAACACTTAATTTATAAAATTTTCTGAACGCAACCTTTTTTAATTGGAACTAAAAATTCGAGACACGTTCGCTCATTATTTTTTAATCCACAACACTTGACACTGGCACATGAGGTTCACTTTTGTATTTGGAATTGTGAAAAGTTCGTTGCACGCGCGAATGAATGGAGGAACGAATGATTTCACGTGCGCGGGTGCATGCGTCAACGGCTCGCGAGCGACTGGCCTCGTCTCATTCAGATGACTGTATTTTCAGAGCTTTCGCCAGATTCAATGCTGCGCAGAACGTTTATCACACAACGCGGACTGCCGCTGAAACTGAAATATTGCTGAAGTGGTTTAATCGGTATTTGCTAATGTAATGTAGCCTTAAGACAGGTAGATTGATGCAGACGAGACAAATAGTTTTTTATAAGCCTTTTAATTCATGTTTAATTTTTTGTGTGAAGGCAATCACATTAAAGCACAAAATAAAATGGTGTTATACTAACTAAAATCATCCCTAGCTTTTGGAACTCAATTAATTAAAATTAAAACTCATTATGGCACAATGACACAGTAAACATAAAATAACAGCAAACTGAAAACTTATATCCGTAGACAGCGATCCGAAATTTATGTACTTATACCTTTAATTTGGACTTATTTATGAAACCGTAAAAATAAAAGTATTGTCCAATCTTTAACTTGTTCAATGGCAATGGCCCAATATCTACTTCAAATTGGTAAAGACGAAGTAGTTTTAGCTCAAATTTAAAGCTATGATCAAGTGAGCTTATATACTTAGGCGAATATTAAAAAATGAGTGTCGAAAACTACTAGGGTAGTATTACGAGTATTTATAAATATTATAAGGGAGAACATAATTGCCACTCTCCTTAAATTGGTTGTAATAACATGGTATAAGCATCGTTCCATTGTGCTCGTAACAAACATTCAATTCTTTCGAGGTTTTAAAAAAATATATAATTGTGATCTACTTATATAGGCTGAGATGAGAGTCGTAAAAGATCAAATACCTTGTCAATTAGTGAAAATTACCATTTAAAAATAGCGTCAACATAATAGATAGATCCGGGTAAGGCTGAGAAGCGTTTCAAATGCAGTTTGTGTGTTTTAGAACAATTGACGGGTATGTCCACGAACAAAACGCAATTGTTTGGTCGCGGAGTGAGCGCAGGAACGCAATGGCTCTTGTGGCGAAGCATCGGACCGCGGCGTTTCGAGGAAGTTTCAATTTTGCGGCGTCCAAGTGCTGGAATGATTTTCCCCCCTCTATCCAAGAAGCGTCTAGTGGGTACACCTTCAAGCGCGAGCTGAAGGATTACTTATTGACGCTCCAAAAATTCCTTCCCTAAACCAGCACTTTGGCGTACCATCCACATTGGTATTCCGGCTTGTTGTTTTTAAACAATTTATTTATCCCTGCTTTTTACTTTTTGTTAGTGGTCATTTATTTATTTCTTGGTCACTTATAATTTAATTTAACTTTTTTTTTATTTACGTGAAGGTTCGTGGTTTTTTTTTATATTATTTATGCCTCGTTCCGTGAGTCACAACGGTTCTGGCGGAAAATCAGCGCTGCCCGTATCATTATTAGTCCATTAACAATCCGTATTAGTGAATAAATGTCTTCTTTCTTTCTTTCAATTGCGTACTTTGTGTATACATAGTATGCGTAGTACGCGACTTATATGGCTGCTCTATGGGAAGAAAAAAGTGCTGTCAACGCGCGTTTAAAAAACGCAGGTACCCAAAAGCTCTTAGTTTATGGAGACATTCGTCGCTTTTCGTAACACAAGATACAGCTATTCAAACGCTTCTAAGCCCTAGCAAATACTCGTATTAACCCTTTATAAATAGGTCGTGAAACTGTTTTCAAACTGTTCTCTGGGGCCCTACGTCAGCTGCGGTCGATCGTCTCGGTCCCATTTCTCGGCGAACGCCTCTAACGCCTCCCGTGATTAATTTAAATTACTATACCGACTTGTCTGCTAATTAACATAATCTGCTAAACGTGTAAACACCGAGTATTGTCTGAACAAAACTTTGTGCGTTACAATGTGGATTAAAGAGGAAATGGATAAATGATTCAATGTAATTTTCATACACGTTTTCTAGCGTTTTAACATCAAAAGTTTTTAAGACTATAAGCCTTAACCGTTTGGCTGCAAAACCTACACGCGACAGACAGGAATATGGTCAGGTTAGCTTGAAAAGATGCCTTTTAGGGATAAGTTCTCCCTTGTACTCTTGGTTGTCTTGTTTTTTTATATATTATCTTCGTGTTTTATGTACAATAAAGTGTTTACATACATACAAACATACATGGTTCCCTTTAGACTTTTTGGATACGGAACCTCTAAAAAACACGGTTATTGTCTAAATGTTTTAATGTTTACTTGGGCACAAACGGTACAATTTAACTTAGATCTATCAAACTTATACCTAACATTAACCAATAGTGATGCCACCGTTAGATAATACATAAAAATTAAAGAGGGTTGGTGTATCCATATCACATCTTTCTTCATTTGCTTTTCATTACAAACCCGTGTCCCTATTGCACTTGAAACGAAACGTTAATACAATTCACAGATATATACAACTGTTGATTAATCTACTACCCCTTTGAGAATATCCAAACGTGATTATTAAATGTGATCCAGAAACTTCGTGTAAAACACTTTCATCTAATTTCCTAGCTGTTGCTTTGGCGGGGAAAATTCACTTTTAGCTAGCAGTAGGTACTTGAGAGTAGTAGTTTGAGCATAGTGAAACTCAACGAATACTTACTCTGTCGCTAGAGTTCAGTGACACCATTTTATTTTGTAACATGTATGCGTCTTCCTTATCTCCTTAAACATTCAGTTTGTAGAAAGGGTGATCTTGTGTTTGCGTTTTCCAGCAATTTTCCAGCTATTGTAAGTGCCGTACAATGCAGAATTTTAATGAATATGGCAAAAAACAAAACTAACGTGGATATCTTGCAAAACTTCACTTTTTGCGCCTAACTGGCCATGAACGTGGATGTTTGTATCTTTTATTCGTGGCTTTTAGTTTGTACTTTGAGATTAAAGCATTCATAATATAAAGGGTAGTTCGAAAACTTGCGCGGCTAAACGTCCTTGAGGGTGCCTTTTCACCAGAAATGTGCTACACTACGTTGCTATGGATGATTAGTGTTGTGAAAAACACTCATTTCGAGGCTTAAAGACTCGAACTCTAAAGACTCTCGAGGCTTAACGACTCAAATCCCGCAAAGACGATTTATTACATCCATACGCATAAAATAAGCCAATTTAATTCTCAAATATAGTCGAGTCTTTAAGACTCTGGAGTCTTAAGGGTTCGAGTCATTAAGCCTCGAAATGAGCGTTATCCACAACTCTATATGGATGTGTTTGATATCCACCGCATACACACATAAATACATTGGTCCACATAGCATAGCACTGGTAGAAACGGACTCAACTTAGCTATGTTTTTTATATAGAAAGATGCGTGCTGTGAATGCGTGCGTCTACTGGAGCTGCGCGCGCATCTTAATCGCACAGCTGCCCTGCGGCTGCGCATCTTCATAGCGCATCTTTCTCTAACGGCTACATAGCTTAGCATTAGTGGAAACGGTCACATAGTTTCACATCCCCACAGCATAGCTGCATAGCAACATCTCGGGTGGAAAGGCCCGACTCTACATTTTACTTCAGTCTGCGCGTGACTACGGCCACTGCAATGTGGTTGAAACGTTGAGGTAACTTTAGCAATATCGTTGCGATAATATCTGTTGTAATATTAAATTACGGGGGAAAATTACGAAAGTTACAAACATAATATATTTAATTTCAGACAAATGAACTGGATGGAACTTTGCGAATGAGAGCCTACTTTTAAAATTTTAGTTAACATTAGCCTAACAAACATTAATAAAAGTACCTGGGCGACCGAACTCGGGCTAGAACTCGTTAGTAAGCGTTTTCCCAGAGAGAGACCAAGCTAGATCGATTTTTCATCCCCGATAACCTCTACGTACCAAATTTCTTCGAAATCGTTGGAACGGTTTCCGAGATTTTGATTATATATTATAATAGATTAGATGAAATTCGGTATGTAGGGGTTTTTGGGTTCTTGTATACATGTATAATATATACATACATATATTATATTATATATATACAAGTTTTTTTTTAATTATTGCTCGTTTAAAGGTTTAGATAGACACAGAGCGTCAGGAACAACGATGTAGGAGCTTCAGAGTGATTTATACACTTCAGGATTAAAATGAGTTGGAATCTTAAATGTCTTAGTCAAATGTGTAGTATATTTTTACAAATACAACGACCAAGGAACGGTACCGGTAGTATTTTTTTATATATAATACAGAGCAAAAGAGAAAATTAAACCTTGATCTAGAAAAAAAAGGAAAAGAGAAAAAAACGCGATCACTACTTCATTAAATTAAATGTATTCAATTAAAAACGCAAACATATTTTTGATTTCAATTTACCGGTAAAATTCAAGTGGCCCTATGCTTTTGAGTAGGAAGTAAATAATAAACAAAAAAATATCACGGATTTTACTAAGATATTCAGGGTTCAAACTCTTTCTCCAATACTCCAGTGAATCATCTCCTCAAGTTTTAACAACATTATTCCTCACAACCTAGATACCACTTTGTAAGCACAGATAATGTTATTGTAGTGTCAGGTGACACCGGACACATCCATAAATGACATGGGCGGAATTAAACAGTTTTGCATAAAACATTCCACTAGCTCTATTGGCCGGAAATTAACACACCACCCAATCATGTAATGGTTTCATATTAAAAAGTAGTTTATCTTCCGTTATTCCATTATCAATATTGCTCCGCTATTCCAGGAAAGGTGAAGCCTTTATTTACCTAATTTACACGTTCTTTACAAGAAAAAATAATTGTGCTAGGTGTTATTGGGAACGCGCTACCTCTAAGAGAAAAAAAGAGAAAACATCACAAGCTGTTTCAGACCCAATAAAAAAAGTCCGGAACAAAATATTTAAAAAAATTTAGACTTGGCTGTATACGACTTGTGCCAACATTTCCATGGCCTTTTAGGGTTTCGGAGCCAAAATGGCAAAAACGGAACCCTTATAGTTCCGCCATGTCTGTCTGTCTGTCTGTCCGTCCGCGGCTTTGCTCAGGGACTATCAATGCTAGAAAGCTGTAATTATGCACGGATATATATGTAAACTATGCCGACAAAATGGTACAGTAAAAAATTTAAAAAAAACCATAGACGTAAAGTAGGGGTGTTTTTTTTTCTCATCCAACTCCATAGTGTGGGATATCGTTGGATAGGTCTTTTACAACCATTATGGTTTGCTAAGAGGATTTTTCGATTCAGTGATTTGTTTGCGAAATATTCAACTTTAAAGTCCAAGTTTTCATTAAAATCGAGCGTCCCCTCTCTAAAATCTAAACCGGTGGATGGAAAATTTAAAAAAAAATCAGGATGGTAGTAAGTATATCAAACTTTCAAGGAAAACTATAACGGCTAAGTTTGCTTGAGAATTATTAGTAGTTTATGAGTAAATAGCAGCCTAAGGTATAAAATATACCTAAACTTGGAAGATTCCGTATAAAATACGAAATCCTTAGAAAAATATTACTTATTTTTTTCGTAATGGCTACGGAACCCTATTTTGGGCGTATCCAACACGCTCTTGGCCGGTTTTTTTATTAACTTTTATTGTTTTTGTAATGGATTGCAGGCGCGCTAATTTATTATTGTCGAGTTAGCGCGCCTGCAATCTTTTTAACTTTTAATTTTTCGCTGACCATAAACTATGCACTTCACCTTGTGATATGTAAAGAATACCTAATGTCAACTATTACGGTTTTTTTTTTAAAAAAGGTACTTAACTTAAAAATTGTTTCCCCGTTCGATAATATTCATTATCAAGTTTTGATTTTTTAAATAAATAAAAAGTGAAATATACATTATTTTTAATCCTTGTCTGTAAAATTTTATTACCGAAGGCTTCTTGCCTTGTTCTGGAAAGAAAATAAAAAGTAATAAGAAAGAAACACGAGAAAAAAGAAACGAGGAATGTACCATTCTAATTATTCGTTTGCTTCGATATTTCTTAACAAAGAAAAGTTCAATGCGATGCAACTTGCAAAAGAAGTACCTATAAGTGGATAAATCAGTAAAATACGAGTACTAATTGGATTTTATGCAACTTTACTTACTGTACCTATTTATTTACTAGAATGAGGAATGGATGAAAATTTTAGAAACGCTTGAAACTTTTTTTATCGATAGGAATAACCTTTCTATTAACAGAAAAAAAATAAGATTTTTAAGTATTGAGCGACGAAGTACTTCACTTTTTTAATGCTCCAGCCATTTAAGCTTACGCCTGATAGTAAAGTATGCAATTGTACTTTGAAAAAATCGCGCATCTCAAATCAATAAACCTTCAAATAATGTTCATGTGCGGTACCTCAAGTGCCAGTAATTTCACCGGCTGTCTTACTCTCCACGCCGAAACACAACAGTGCAAGCACTGCTGCTTCATGGCAGGATTAGTGAGCAAAATGGTGGTAGCAATCCGGGCGGACCTTGCACAAGGTCCTACCACCTGCAAGATCTATAAAGATAATAATATCTAAATTTAAAAAGTCGACGGTCAAAATATCGAAAAGTCGATATTTTAACGATCGATATTTCAATTTTCGATATTCAGATACGTGTCCGTTTATTTCCTTGTATCAATTTTTCTCCTCATAAAATTTTCATAACAAGTAAACTCAAAAATAATAATATGTATATTTATTTACCAGAGAACCAAAATATATACTTGAACACTTAGCATTGCATCTCAAAGTAAGTTTGTAATCGCGTCTTTTCAGTCGCGAAGCCTGTTCAGCTGAAATCACGATAAGGCACCCCTATTCCGGCAGAATTTTGTCACGGACTCAAACCAGTTTAAACGTAACAGATAACTTTGAAACAGTTTTAAACCAACCGGAAAGAAGGGTTGCTAAATAATTTTTGGTTGTCATCACAACCAGCGATCATTCTATGTTTAAGTAGGTACAGTCGAGTTCATAAACTTGTGAGCAAAAATTTGATCAAAAATATCCGAACACGCTTCTACGCCGTTAACAATAGAGTCGTGTTCAGATATATTTGATCAAATTTTTGTGTACAGAATCAGAATCGTTTATTTGCTAGAATACAGTATAAATGGTGTACAGTACAAGTTTATGAACTAATGTAATGAGTTTCAGTAAATAAGTGCGACCTTTCATCGATGTAAACTGGTAAATACGATACGCTTAATAAATCGAGGCGAAGAAGAGAGACCTTTAAATTTTTTAACTCTACGGAACCAAAGCCTTCTGTACATTTTTTTTAGTTTTTAAGACCTGTTTAATTATTCATTCATTGATAATCTTTCTGTGATAGATATTTGTGCTGCCTTCTCTATCTAGACACGCGGTAGCGCGTCAAGCCAAGTTCAAGCTAACCGAACTGGCGAGCAGCACCGTGTGTAATTTAACACGAACCATTTGGTGAACACTTTTGACCCCCTCATAACTAAAACACTATTTCACATGAACATGTCAAATTTGGCCCATTTATTGAAACTTGCGAGATACATATGTGCTCCAAATTTCATAAACACACCTCACACGATTATTTTAATATTAACGTCCAAAAATCGTCATGTTTAGGTATCACTATTCGAAAATTTGGCTTGCTGGTAGAAACTAGCCATCAAACAGAGCTCTCCATGACTGTTTTAGTAGGTACTTAATAATAATTCGTATAATGAGAACTAGCCAAGTCCGACCTTAGGCTTCAATATACTATCCCAAGTTATAAGAAGAAATGATATTTTAACTTGTCATAAAATATTTTTATACACAATTCTGTCACTTAAAAATTATCAATGACTAGTGAAACAGGCCCTTAGTTTACTTATCATCATTGAATAGATAAATACTGTATTTTTATTTTAAAAAATATTGCAAAAGAAAAGAATAAGAAGCCACCTACGACAATACAAAAAATTGTACCGAAGATTTTATAACTTCAAATTTCTAGGGTATTTCCGTACTTGAAAGGTCGAAATGTAACCCTATGACTCGCGTGTCCGTCCGTCCATCCGTCCGTCCCTTCATCCGTCTATCCGTTTATAACATAGGTTTTACAGCCAAATGAAACATAAATTTTCAATAAGTTAGTTACTTACTGAGATTGGTTTTTGGGGTCTTTTTGTATTTTTTATTTCAACTCCTAATTTTGTTACTTTTACGGTCATCCCGTAAAATCCATCCATTAAGTGACTAAATAAGAAACAACAAGCTGAGATATGTGGTGCATAGGAGAAATTTGTGTCTGTACTCCTGTCCAGTGGTGATGTAGCGGTATAGCACGCAGCACGGAATGCTGAGGACCTGGGTTCGATTCCCAGCGCTGGTCTCTTTTTCTGGTTTTTCTGTGCATCTGCGTTTCAGTGTGTATTTTCGATATTACTTACTGAATAATCTAAATTATATTATTTTCTTCAATGTGCTTATTTGAATATTAATTATATTAAAATATAATATATATAACTTAACTTGGTGAAATACCGGTTTAACGCTAGGAATCGATGATTAATTTTTGATAATCCAAGCAGTACAGACCCAATCTGTTAGCTGTCACTCGTTAAGTAAATTGGTGGTCTCTCTCCAACAAACTGACGTCTAGTTTAGCGACGCCTCCAGTCGGTTGGAAAACGCGATAGCGCCTATCACCCCATCTTGTGACGAATACGGGCAGTTTCAAACGAGTCTGATAACTTTTATTTTATCTGTAGGAAAGATAAAAAAAAATGCTAAAAGAAACGAATAGGGGCGTTATATTATAACGTTAATATTATCCATCATTGAACTAAAAAAACAATTGGTAAAAATTTATAAGGCATAATTTATCCCTAAATTAATTCTTTGCTGTGCAATCGCTATTAGAATGAAGCTTCGTACCGCAAGTTATGTTCAAGGCAGTCGGCGAATGAGAGCTAAGTTGAAACAAGTTTTTGTAAAAATACCTTAAAAATGCAAGCCTTTTTGCTGACCGCTATTTTTATTGACTATACATTCATTGTTATTATGTTTATTTAGATAGATATCTAGAGATTACCAATGCTACATGCAGGATCTGAAGATAACTTTCATGCGAATATAGCAAGTCAACCCTTTCGTTTCCACAAAGTCATAGGTACAAAAAATCTATCCAGTATTAATATTCAGTGAAATGATATCTGCTCCTCAGTCTTACTAGAGTTAACTCCTTAGGAGACATGATAATCTTACGTCCAAAAGGGGATCTATTGAAAAAATTTAAACTAGGTAGTATTACTCGGCTACCGGATCTGCGAGCTCATCGCAGAAAACTAGTTCAATTATCAGCCAGACTGAAAAAGTTAAGTGTAAGCTACACAAAGTTACTAAGTATATTTAGTTTGTTAACAATATCAAACCAGCCGTAAAAAATCTCCGTTGAAATATATTTTTGGTTGCACACTTAAAACTAAAGTTTATAAAATAATGTCCTAAATACAAGAAATTTCAATATTTACTTCCACTCTACTCTCTCTCTCTCTCTTCTTCTTTCTACTTGTTGCCCAGCAACAATAGTTTATGAAGAAGAGAGTTCGCTCGTGAGCTCCGTGCGATCTTTGTTACAAATAAAAACTGACAATACCTAATTAAATACACTAAACTAAACTAAACTAAACGACTACTAAATTAAGACATCGCAGGCACAGGATGAAAGTCACGAAAACGTGTATGCATTCTTGGTAATGAGTGCGTTAATCCTTAACCAGGCCATTTTTCACTTTGATAATATCAAAATGGTATCATGACATCATGCATTAAACAAAGTGAACGGAGGTGGCAAAACCCTCTGCATGGGATTTCAAAGGGTTCAGGGACATATTTCATACTTAAGTCACCCTCTTGACGATTGCCATGAAAAGTTTGAGGAAAAAAGGTGTAGTTGTGATTTCGAGTAACTACAATACACGTCATGCGGCACGTCATGGTATATCTTTCTTATATATCTCAGCATCACCGGCAAGAGTGAATAGTAAAGCTACGTATCGACTTCACGCGGCTGCCGCGCGAGCCAATGTTCGATGGTTTGCCGCGGGAAGTCGATACACAGCTTAAGATCTGTGTGAGAGAACGGTGTGTGTAGCTGCTACGACAAACGCGACAGTATGACGTGTAAGGAGTAAAAAGCAGTGTTAGCAAGGAGCATAGTGCGGGCCAGGGGTTAGGTATTCTTAGTCCCCGTTCAGCCTTTCATTGATTTAAAAAAAGTCTGAAGCATCGAAATTTATGAAGTAATTTTCATTCGATCTCATTTTAGTGCTTTCGTAAACCAACGCGAACAACTGAATCTGGGCGTAAGTAAAATCATATCCAGACATTTGAATAGTTGTTGCCAGAGCATGAATACTATTTATTCTACTTGTTATGCATGTTTTCAGTCCCTTGCGAGAAATCCTAGATAGACGTGAAAAATATATCACATCTATTCTCCAATTCCAGTTCAATCGGTTCCCTAACGATGTCGTTGTTGAAAATATACGGCTAAGAATCTAACACAACAAAGGTTAACAAACTTTTATGGGCAAGAGCATGACACTGGAACTAAAAGTAAGACAGTGAAATTATCTCCTCAACATAATACCTACAAATAATGAAATTTTATATCAACAGACAACCTAGAATCCGAAATATATAAAAAAATGGACAATTGCGAGTTGAATTCGCGTGAAGATGGTTTTGTACTTTTCTGGGCATTACGGAAGTTGTGAAATTTAATCAATAGATTGTGAAACAGGGGTAAACCTTTAAAAAAAACAGCCTAAGTATATTTCGGACTCCATATCGATCGAACTCTACATAATGTAGTAATTGATTATTGGGTGACCTGTCCTTTCGCTGAGTATATTACGCAGATTTTCGTTTCGCAGACAACTATTTGGCAGATTTTTCTTTTGGCCGAGCAACGTTTGGTATAATTTCGTTACGCCTATTATTCGTTTCGCCGAATAGTCGGTAGGAAGAATAGCGAAATGCAGATTTACGGTTAGTCGATGTTTTGTTTCGTAATTGTTTCAGTTAACCGAACAACTATTCGCCGAATCACGATAAGCAGAGTTATCACATGGCATCAAAATGTAGTTAGGTGCGACGACGAGCGTTAGCGAGGAGTAGTGTTAGGTAGAATTGTGTGTGACCAAAACCGAACTGCTGACGGCGCGACTTACTTTGTTTCGACTTCAATATAAAATAAACACAAATTCAACAGCGAAAAGTTGTTCGACCAAACGTTCTTACTGACTCATAAGCCAACTCATTAGTCTACTAAAGGTTGAGTTACGAAACGTTAGTCTGCGAAACAATACATCTGCGTAAAAATTCATCGGCGAACCATTACTCGGCGAAACGTGGTCTGCCAATCAATATCCGCGTAAAAATTGTCGGCAAATCATTAGGTAACCTGATTATTGATTACCATTTAAGTACAATGAACTAAAATATAACTCTATTAATTAATTCGATCCATTTGTGCCAGTTTGTGACTAGCGCAAACAAAATCTTCATTTCACTCATTATTTTACCCACGAGGGATTATTCTATGCCGTTTATTCCCTAACGAGGTAAAATATTAAAACCGTATTAAGTGCAATCGCACGAGTAATTTACTGTAAGCCTTTTAGTAATTAGAATTTGAATAAATCATCGTGTTAACTTATGCATGTTTTGCAATCAAATTGTTTAGTAGGTAAATATCAAATATAAACTTGTTAGTTTCTTATCTATTAAAAAGTCGTAAGTTTTGAAATATTAACTGTATAGTCTAAGAGGTGGCAGGAATTTTTAAAACGATCATGGAAACGGTTAGACTCATTTTTATGTGTTGTAGAGTGGTCTGCTGATGTGAATAATTTTGGTCTGCCTGCTCTCAGTGGGTGCAACTTTGAGATATAGCGCATAAAAGAGGCTTTATTGTTGCGAAAAAAAAACGATAACAGAAATGGTTAGTTTTAGTACATATTCAAAGTATGGCGTCTCCGCATGTGAAACGAATTGGTCTGCCTGCTCTCAGTGGTTGCATTTCGGAGCTATGACGCGCGCAAGTCGCTTTATTGTTGTGAAAAAAAAACGATAAGGGAAATGGTCAGTTTTGGAACCAATTCCAAGTATGACATCACCGCCGCTGAAACAAGTTGGTCTGCCGGCTCTAAGTGGTTGTATTTCAGAGCTATGATGCTCGCAAGATGCTTAATTGTAAAGAAAATTCAAGTAATGGTAATCAATAAAATAAATCTCAGAGACCGTTAGTACTAGAAAGCTGTAATTTGGTATAAATATACTTATCTATCACGCCAACAAAGTGGTAAAATAAAAAAAATAAAAAAACATTTTTTAGGGTACCTCCCATAGACATAAAATGAGGGTGATTTTTTTTTCTCAACTAACCCTGTATTGTGGGGTATCGTTGGATAGGTCTTTTAAAACCAATGGGGGGTTGCTAAAACAATTTTTCGATTCAGTGATCTGTTTGTGAAATATTCAACTTTAAAGTGAAAACTTTCATCAAATCGAGCGTCTCCCCCCTCTAAAATCTAAACCGTTGGGTGGAAAAATTTGGAAAAATTAAGGATGGTAGTAAGTATATGAAATTTACAAGAAATATTATAACGACTAAGATTGTTTGAGAATTTGTAGTAGTTCAAGAGTTACTAGCAGCCTAAGGTATAAAACATACCTGAACTTGGAAGATTCCGTACACAATACGAAATCCTTAGAAAAATATTAAGTACTTGATTTTTTCGTAATGGCTACGGAACCCTTTCTTGGGCATGTCCGATACGCTCTTGGCCGGTTTTTATTAATTCAACTTACTTATATAATATAATGTAATCAGCTTTGGTAACAAAGATGGGGATTTCGTAATCGATTCCTGATTTCACGATTACTTGATTTTTCTTTGTAATCCTCTACTGGGTATCAAGTGAAACGGTGAATTACCATTACATATTAAAGAGTCCGTATTCATTTATACAAATATTAGAAGCAACAAAGTCCCACGGCGAATGGCTGAAGTAGAAAGGTTTTGGTTTGATGCAACCGGGCTTTGTCTGAGGCCAACACGTGGGCGGCTCTGGGGGTGTTGTATGACACCGTGGTCGCTTCGTTCTGCACTGGGGGGACTGAGAGGGCAGCACCCGGAGCATCAGAGCAGCCCTATTAAGGGTGTTACTGCTCTCTTTGCTTAGCCTTGGAAGGAGCTAGAAAAGGTGCCCTGAAAAAAGTTCACGCCAAACACGCGGAAGGTGTAGTGTAACCGCGACTGCCTTCGCATCTTAAAACACGTGATCGAAATAAAATAAATAATAATAATACTATAAATCAATCGGAAATGAGATTTGGTGCATGGAACGTGCGAACTCTTCTTGATCGTAATGACAACGCCTGCCCAGAGCAAAAGACCGCCATTGTAGTTCGGGAACTCTCTCGCTATAATATCGATGTAGCTGCTCTCAGCGAAACACACCTTGCTGATGAGGATGAGCTGGTGGAGCAAGGTGGCGGGTACACATTCTTCTGGAAATGACTCGCCTCGTCCGAGCCGCGAAGGTCAGGCGTAGGATTTGCGGTTCAAGAATCAACTCATTAAGAAGTTACAAGAGAATCCGGTGCACATCTCGGACCGCGTGATCACTTTGCGCCTCCACCTGGATAACAACAACTACCTTAATGTTATCATGTTGTATGTTGGATAAGCTCCGTGGAGTCACTGTATGGAGAGTGTACGACCCAGGGAGCAGATCCTTCTGTTGGGTGATTTCAATGCCAGAGTCAGACAGGACTTTATTGCATGGCCTAATGTTCTAGGTAGACACGGAGTAGGCAGAATGAACGATAACTGACAGCTGCTACTAAATTTCTGTGCACAATTTCATCTTGCAGTTACAAACGCAATGTTCAGACTTCCCGCTAAGCATTAAAACACGTGGATGCATCCAAGGTCCAAACACGCATCTGATAGATTATGCCATCGTACGCCAAAGAGATGTTTCCCAAGTCCTAATCACCCGTGTCATGCGTGGTGCACACTTCTGGACCGATCATAGGCTTGTTGTCACGAAACTTCGTCTCCGCCTCCATCCTCCTTGCCTTGTACATCTGGTAGAACTAAGCCGACGTCTCTAACCGTTGATAGGTTTAAGGATCTCGGGATCAAGGAAAATATACTATGACTCTTGATTGCTGCGTTGCTTCTTTCTAATAAGATCATGGCGATCTTGATGCTGATTGAGGTCTGAAAGTCCAAAACCAAAACACGAGGATTGGTTTGATGAGAATGATGGAGTCCTTAGAAAGGCGATTGATAACCGACGTCCTCTACGGCAGCACAGGGGTACCAATCCATACAGTATGGTGAAGATCAAAAGTAGTGACCTGGAGCTACGCAGACTAGCTCGGGAAACAAAAGACAAGTGATGGCAAGACAAAGCTCGCTATTTGCAGTGGCTTGCAAATACTAATCAGCTAGGGAAGTTCTATGGTGAAATTAAGCCGTTAGTGGCGAAGGCCTTCTTAAAGGTAAGGAAGAAGTGCTGATGCGATGGGCAGAACATTTCAACTCTCTGCTCAATTTCCCAACTTCCTATTGACATAAAGCTGGACTAGCCGCTGAGACAAAGCAAGGTTGTTCTTGCATTAAGCAACAACAAAATAAGCGAGCAGTCGGCATTGATTTTATACCGGGTGAACTGCTCAAATACGGCGTTGAGGAATTGCATACGGCCGTATGGGAGCTCTTTCAGCTGATGTGGAGAGAAGAGAGTCCCATCAGCCTTGAAAGTCTTATATAAGAGCAAAGGAGTACTTCTCTGATGTTAGTCCCTGGGAAAATATTTGCCCGAGTCCTAATGAACCGCCTTAAGGAACTTTCTGAAAAGATATTGCCTGAGACTCAGTTTGGCATTCGACCTAATTCGCGTAACGTGTCCGCACCACCGAAGTTGTCGCCGCATGAGGTAGGACTCAATGCCACCTACATTGGCCCTGCGCAGTACTTCCGTATTCCGCACACGAATCAGACCATTTGATCCTTCAAAGTTTTCGGAGGCATCTTAGGTGGAAACGGTCTAGCATGCGGATGTGCCTGCGATACACCAACCACGCTTCAGCAGAGTACAATAAGTTAGAAACGACCATGGACATGTACACAGAGATCTTTGTGACTAGTTTAAGATCATGCGTATAGAAGAGCTTGAAATCCAACTTATAGAATGCTGCAGCTGCAGCTCCGATTTGGCTGTTAATCTGGGCGCTATTTTCTCACTGCGGCAATTACAGGAAAATAACAGAGAGCAAAGCCGCCGCATGTGCATCTGCTTCGTCGATCTCGAGAAAACCTTTGATAGTGTCCCTCGAGAAGCTCTATGGGTGGTACACAGTAAGATAGGATGCACAGAAAACTTTGTGAGACTTCTCCGACTCCTGCATGACGACATGCAGTGCTGCGGCGCTCTCGACAGTGAATAATCAAACTTCTTACCCGTTACCTGTGGGGTGAAGCAAGGTTGTGTGCTAGCGCGTGTGTGTGTGACCTTGACGCCGAGATTAACAGCCGAATCGGAGCTGCAGCTGCAGCATTCGGTAAGTTGGATTTCAAGGTTTTCTGTTCGCATGACCTTAAACTAGTCACAAAGATCTCTGTGTACACAGGCACATCCGCATGCTAGACCGTCTCCACCTAAGATGCCTCCGAAAAGTTTGAAGGATCAAATGGTCTGATCATGTGCGGAATACCGAAGTGCTGCGCAGAGCCAATGTAGGTAGGTGGCATTGAGTCCTACCTCATGCGGCGACCACTTCGGTGGTGCGGACACGTTACGCGAATGTCAGAGCAGCGGGTGACGAAGCGCGTCTTCTGGTCAGAACTTGAGGATGGCAAGCGTAAGCATGGCGGACAAGTTTTGAGGTATAAGGACGTGTTAAAGAAGACCATGAAAAGTTGCACCATACTGCCGTCTCAGTGGGAGAACGAGGCCGCTAACCGACAGGAGTGGAGAGCTAAGGTGAAGGCTAAACCTCCACGACTTTGAACTGAGACGGCGCTGTGACTTATAACCAAGCGCGATAATCTGAGAGCCCGACTATCTGCGGCAATCAGTTATAATTAGTGTAATCAGCTTTGGTAACATAGATGGGGATTTCGTAATAGATTCCTGATTTCACGACGCTTCAACTCCGACGGTGTCGTTCATGCGCTTGCAAGTGGCACTTAGCCAAACTTCTTAGAGAAGACTTCTTATACAAGTAAGTTGAATTAACAAAAACCGGCCAAGAGCGTATCGGACACGTCCCAGAAAGGGTTCCGTAGCCATTAGGAAAAAATCAAGTACTTAATATTTTTCTAAGGATTTCGTATTGTGTACGGAATCTTCCAAGTTCAGGTATGTTTTATACCTTAGGCTGCTAGTAACTCTTGAACTACTACAAATTCTCAAACAATCTTAGTCGTTATAATATTTCTTGTAAATTTCATATACTTACTACCATCCTTAATTTTTCCAAATTTTTCCACCCAACGGTTTAGATTTTAGAGGGGGGAGACGCTCGATTTGATGAAAGTTTTCACTTTAAAGTTGAATATTTCACAAACAGATCACTGAATCGAAAAATTGTCTTAGCAACCCCCCATTGGTTTTAAAAGACCTATCCAACGATACCCCACAATACAGGGTTAGTTGAGAAAAAAAAAATCACCCTCATTTTATGTCTATGGGAGGTACCCTAAAAAAATGTTTTTTTATTTTTTTTATTTTACCACTTTGTTGGCGTGATAGATAGGTATATTTATACCAAATTACAGCTTTCTAGTACTAACGGTCTCTGAGATTTATTTTATTGATTACCATTACCTTGAATTTTTCTTTACAATTAAGCATCTTGCGAGCATCATAGCTCTGAAATACAACCACTTAGAGCCGGCAGACCAACTTGTTTCAGCGGCGGTGATGTCATACTTGGAATTGGTTCCAAAACTGACCATTTCCCTTATCGTTTTTTTTTCACAACAATAAAGCGACTTGCGCGCGTCATAGCTCCGAAATGCAACCACTGAGAGCAGGCAGACCAATTCGTTTCACATGCGGAGACGCCATACTTTGAATATGTACTAAAACTAACCATTTCTGTTATCGTTTTTTTTTCGCAACAATAAAGCCTCTTTTATGCGCTATATCTCAAAGTTGCACCCACTGAGAGCAGGCAGACCAAAATTATTCACATCAGCAGACCACTCTACAACACATAAAAATGAGTCTAACCGTTTCCATGATCGTTTTAAAAATTCCTGCCACCTCTCAGTCTAGTAAGAAACGACGTGCATTATGATGTTTTGTTAATTTTACATAAATAAATATCCACTGATCGATAAACGTGGTATCAAATATATTTCTTGTTGCATTTCTTTCTATTTCGCACACACACACACAAACATCTCGCCTGTATTCTCAAATGGGGTAGGCAGAGCACACGAAACGATACCGCTTTAGAGCCACTTTTAGAAATTTTAGGTTTTAAGTTTGACACAAACGGTACAATAATGACAGATTGCTAGCCTGTCGCCTACGGTATACCTTAACCTCCTCAGTCGCCTCTTACGACATCCACGGAAGAAATGGAGTGGCGTAATTCTAACCCGACATCACACTATTTCGACTAATAAAAAAATATGGATATAACGACCAAACGTGCTGCTACGTGCAAAAGCGAATTACGTAATGATTAGTAAGTAGTTTTCGAATTTGGTAAGCGACAAAAATTACTTTTTAAATTATTTTTATGTATGTAATACTTAAAAAACAGTTACGCTGCAAAATAAATATTTAGTTGGCATGATTTGACAATGATTAGCAGAGTGGTAATATCTATAATAAGAAGGTTGTAGGGCCCACTTATTCTATAATGATGAATACTTAATACGAAATACTTTGCAGACTAACTAGTCAAATAGTACCCCACTCTAAAGTATAGGATATTCGTTTGTTATAAAATATGAATATGTTATCAAATCGAAAAAGTGTTAGATGACAAAGAAATTTTCATATGCTCTAAAAAATTTTACTACTCGAGTTTATAACATCACATTTAACGGCACCATATCGAATTGTTTTTGTGTGCAGTATAAAAACATCGCTAGAGCAAAAAACAGTGATTTAGCATTTTTTACTAACACGAATCGTTGTGAAATTCAAAACTAGAATCCAGCCCGAAAAATGGAATTGGTATTTCAACTGATATTTTTTTTAAGTTACCCTAATCCAATGAAAAGCCGTGGTGGCCTAGTGGTTTGACCTATCGCCTCTCAAGCAGAGCGTCGTGGGTTCGAACCCCGGCTCGCACCTCTGAGTTTTTCGAAATTCATGTGCGGAATTACATTTCAAATTTACCACGAGCTTTGCGGTGAAGGAAAACATCGTGAGGAAACCTGCACAAACCTGCGAAGCAATTCAATGGTGCGTGTGAAGTTCCCAATCCGCACTGGGCCCGCGTGGGAACTATGGCCCAAGCCCTCTTGTTCTCAGAGGCCTGTGCCCAGCAGTGGGACGTGTATAGGCTGGGATGAATCCAATGAAAATGTTTGTAGCGCTACCTTAACAGTTTTAAAATGTAAATAATAAGAGGAGAGTTGAACAGACTACTTGAACAGATAACTTCGATTATTCTTAATGTTAGTTGCATTGTTGCCATAAAGATAAACATCTTGTTGTCGACTCATAATAATCTAACCAAATTCACCTGTCCAACATAATTATATAATCACAATCATCATCAGTACCTATCATTATCTTATCTATTATATAATACCACACCACTCCACTTAGCCACCATGAAACGCTTAGGGACCACGCCACTCTGTTAAATTCAACATGTCATATTAAACTTTAAAATTCGGACATTTTTCCACGTTATTTTCAAGTTTGAGTCTTTTTTGTACAAAAATGGGAAATAATTCCATTGTTTTCTTCAGCAACTTTTTTAATTGAGTTCGCGTTTTTTCTTGCAACATTTTGATTTCGCGTCTCATGTTTCAGAAATCAATTGTCACCGCAATGTTTTTGCTCGCTGCTCCGTGTTCACCGGTGAGACTGCACAAGCTCTTTCAATTCATAGACGGTTACCGATCAGAGCACAACCACAAAGGATTTCTCCATATCGGCAACGAATACTCCGTCTTTTTACTAACACCGATACCACACGCAAAATATCTCGTCTATGAACTGTACGAATCACAAAATGTCAATCATTCTTCTTCGTACAAGCCAACGTTGCTTTCCGTATCAAAAATACCAGTAGAATACATAAAAGAACAGCTAATGCTGTTCCGTGATGAGCTCCAGAACGCGAAGTATGTGGACAAAAATGCTATCCCTGGAACCCAAGTCAAGACTTTAAGAGAATGGCAAATAGAAAAGGCACTTGGTCTTCAAAATGAAGATCTGGTTTTGAAACAAAAGCCAGCTTATTTGAGGACACTTATGTAAAATTTTAAGAAGTATGTCTTGGAAAAAATTGGCATAAACAACTACAGTGTCATCACGAGGCTGGGTTTTAAATATTCTGATTTTGTATATGTACCTACTGTGTTGAGTTGTGTGTGAAAAATATAGTTATAAAACGTTGGAAAATGTATACTTAACCTTTTTAGTTTTCTGATTTTGAAAACTTTTCAATATATTTATAATTCTTATTCCAATGAAAATTTTGTACTCCACATACATACTTACGACAGTTATTGTTAAAATATATTTGTACTTTATTAATTCCTCAAGGACTTATAGTTAATGTGAAATTAATCTTTTTTGTATCACGGGACAATTCACACCAATTGACCTAGTCCCAAAGTAAGCTTAGCAAAGCTTGTGTTATGGATACTAAGCAACGGATAAATATAATTATTGAAACACGCAACAAAAATCCAAAAATCGTTTCAAGTGAAAAGATACATTCCGAATCATCTTTGCAAAACCATCCGGGATTTCCACCACATCTAATAAGACGAATGATTTTGCCGCCCATCAGACTAGTATGGGACAGGGTTGTCGCTCACTCCGATAGAAGTAATTCTTAATATCCAGGGCTGCGATCGGCGACCATCCATCATTGGGCTCGTCGACAACGGATTACTGTTCCATCGGGCTTCGCGCACCCTTACCATTTTTAAAAGAAATTATTTAAGTGATAAAAGATTGAATACCGTTATATGTACGTTATTACTTATGCATGTTATATGTACCTAAGTTATTGTGTATATTGTGTGTGTCTAAAACAAAAATGGAATCTAAAAGAAAGTTCGTATTTTATTGACCCAGAACGCGAGCGTAATTAAAAAGCATAATTAGGTATGGCTGTCATGTGATAATAACTTAGTTTCGACTAAATCATCATAAATATTTTAAATACTCGTATTAATTTTGCTGAAATGAAGCATGTAACTCTAATGCAAACGCCTACCGGTAAGGAAAGGGTTACTTTCTGTACGATTGCGACAAAGCCTAACGTACTAGCTCAGGAAACTTTTCCGCTGATTATTTCCTGTTTTTACTTGACTCGTGGTAGGGCCAACTGCCTTCATTACAGGGTAATTTATTGCTGTCGGCAAGGAAGGGTTCATCAACCAAAACATCTCGTAAAAAATCGCTTCTGAGCAGAATAGAGATTTGCTTACTCGCTACTTTTATTTTTTTAGCTAGCACAGGGGAACTCCTGTGACTTCGCCATTCGATATCCGTTTTTGGTTATTATGTTGATTTGAGTGAGCTATAAAAAATGTATAATTGAAAGCGAATTGATAATCAGATGTACACAGATGTATGATGATTAAACAGATGAACAAAGTGCCCTTATTTCTTTATTGATGATTATTCTTATAGACAGTATACCAGTATATTCATAAACGACATTGCTAAACCATCTTTCGCTAAAATGCCGCTAAAATTCGTTTGTCCTTATCTGTCACTTGAACATTTGTATTTGTTAGAAAGGGACAAAGCATTTGTTAGTTAACATAGGCTTGTTAAGTTTTATGAATAAGGGGGTTAAAAAAAACACCAAAGTGTCCACTAGGATTACTTAACTAAGAATTTATACATTTAAACCTTACTTTTATCTAAATCTAACAACACCTGTACAACCACAAAGACACCTTAACTAAAAATAAATAAATAAATTTCATGGGACACTTTGACACCAATTGACCTAGCCCCAAACTAAGCAAAGCTTGTACTATGGATACTAGGCAACGGATAAACATACTTATATAGATAAATACATACTTAAAGGTATTAAAATTAAAACAAATATACAATCATAATCAGTCAAATAAACCGCCCCGCGTCATACCTGGTGCAAAGGTGCCCAATACACTCGCCGCGTTGCCGCGTTGCCACGTTGAACCGCGATAGACAACCTTTGCACCAGACTTACTTAAATACATATTAAACACCCAAAACCCGAGAGCAAACATTCGTATTATTCATACAAATATCTGCCCCGGCCGGGAATCGAACCCGGGACCTCAAGCGTCGTAGTCAGGTTCTCTAACCACTTGGCCATCCGGTTGTCTAAACAACAAGTGTTAAAGGTAAAGGCTACGCGAGTTTTTCTAAGTGGTTGATATGTGATATTTTTAACGTTTTCGACCCCAATCGCTCTGTCATAAAAAAAATCCAAATCTCGACAAAAAACATATGTATTTCACGAGAATCGGTTGAAATAATACGACTTGTAGCTAGAGGCGAACATTCGGACAGAGACTGAGACACTGAGAGACAGAGACACATTTATTTATTTACACTTATTCGTTATACAGGGTAAAATACGTACATCGAAAAGTAAAACATTCTGAAAGAACATCGAAACTGGGCCCCACTCAGCATAGTGTTGTGGCAAGCTGCGACACTAGTTTTCATCAAGACCCATACAGGCAGGCGTACAAAAGCATTCAAAGTCAAAGTCCAAAAATATCTTTACTAAAATTATTGCAAAACAATTTGATATAAATTTAAAATATCTTTATTCAATTTAGGCTATAACAAACACTTATGAATGTCAAAAAAAATCTACCACCGGTTCGGAAAATCTCTGATGAGAAGAATCCGGCAAGAAACTCGACGAGGTATATTATATTTTTAAACAGATTTACAATATTATTAAATGATATCTATACATCACAAGTATTTAACACAACTTTATTTTTAACACAGTAGGTTCGCTATTTGAAGGGGTCGCTAATGCGGATCGGAATTATTTCCAAATATCCATGATATAATCATTAACTTTATAATACGCCTTTGATATTAATGTCTTCTTGACAATAGATCTGAATTTTGTATCCGTTTCATTTGTAATATTTTTCGGAATTTTATTATAAAAACGTATGCAATTTCCCAGAAACGACTTTTTGGTTTTAGCCAGTCTGTAAGATGGAACTTTGCTTATAAGATTCCCTGTGTTTCTTTGCCTTTGGCTTATCGACGTTAGTGGGAAAAATCACATAATGTTCTTCCTAACATACATGATTATTTCAAAAACATAAAGCGACGGCAGGGTTAGGATACCTGTTTCCTTAAAAAAAGATCTTAAAGATTCACGCGTCTTCAAATTATAAATTGCTCTAATTGCTCTCTTTTGTAAGATAAAAATTGACTCAATGTCTGCAGCAGATCTCCATAAAATAAGGTCGTACGAAATAATGCTATTAAAGTAAGCAAAATACACCAACCGTGCCGTCGCCACATCGGTTAGCTGCCGTATTTTCCAAACTGCAAAAGCAGCAGAACTCAATCTACCCGCGATTGCTGTGACGTGAGGTCCCCACTGTAGTTTAGAATCGAGCGTTATTCCTAAAAATACTGTTGTTTTTACAAATTCAAAAGTTTGACCATTTAACTTTTTATTAGAAACTGAATTAGAGTTAGATGTATTTATCAACGAAAATTTAATACATTTGTTTTTCTTAGGATTTAGTAACAAATTATTGGCAGCAAACCATGCGGATATCACGGACAGAGTTTCATTGGGTTCAATGAAGTCGGTATCTTTTCTACTAACCTTGAACAGTAAAGACGTGTCGTCAGCAAACATAACTATACCCAACTTTTGGCTTACCATATAAGTTAGGTCATTTACATAAATAAGATACAGGAATGCGGCAAGAATGGATCCTTGAGGCACTCCCATTTCGACCACAGATCCCTCCGATACCGTTCCGTTAATCACTACCTTTTGTTTTCTTTGTGTGAGGTAAGATTTAATGAGTTCCAAAGCGAGGCCACGAATGCCATAAAAATTTAACTTACAAATTAAAGTATCATTTAGCCCAAGCTGAAACAGAGACGCTTCGCTCGCGTTTTGCTTTCTCTCGGTCAATGATTTTTGACGTTGATTCCCTTGTACTTATCTCAGATTAGCGTAAACGTCTAAAACTCGTTAATGAGTCTACGATTCAAACTCCATAAAACTCTGCAAGTTTGCCGTGGTGAGATAACACTTACTAAATTAAGCGTAGCTTGATAACCTTCTACGAGGGCTATTTAATGAATAAGGCTCTTATAAACCGCATTAATTAAGGTGGAAAATATAGTTTGTTATTTGTCTCAGAAGTGAATTAGATTAAGGAGGGCTGTAAGTTGTGATAACTCGTAATAATGCTCGAGCGCTTTTAAAAATTGTAGGCCTTTGTTTTGGACATTTATTTTTATAATATTTAGAGATCAATCGAAGTGGAATAAAATAATGCAACGCAAGCTACATAACTAAATTTAAAGGTTTTCAATCAAATATACGATATAGCGGACAATAAAGGTTTGTCAAACAAATGATGAGTTTGTGATTGTTGTCAAACTTTCGTCGGTCAAATGATTGGAACCCAAAATTGACACTTTGCGCTGCACTGGAACCGATAACGAAACATTCCTCGACGATGGGTATAACGCACCTTATTGACGAGGGAAAAGGCGATTCTTAGGCTTTTTATTAAAAAGGATCCCCCTCGCAACGAGATCCAGCGTTTAGTAGACAAATAGCGTCTTACAAAATATTTTTCCCTCCCTTTGTTTCTGATGAGATCTCTCCCATTTATTTTGGAGCGTTTCTATGTGATATTGTTTTGAGGACGGGCCTTTCGCGAATCAACCCATGTTTAGCCCTGATAGTAATTGTTTTTTTTTTCGAGCTGGAATCGTTGCCCGAGTTATCTTTTAAAATAATTATTCCCGAAGGACGTTGTTGATTTCACGTCTGGAAATTGTACTTGCGTCTGTTTTTTGATATTTTTCTACGTCAAGACAAGGCTAACCGCGTGTGTGTTTGGGGGGGGGGGGAGTAAAAAAAATACACGTTTATACACGTACAACACTATTATTACAAATAGACAAAACATACACTTGACAAGTGGAGATTCAGATTATTAACCGACAGGAAGCTGCATAAGTTTTAAGAATCTGGTAATAAACCCCTTGGCTGTAAGCGTGCAGCTGGTCATTAACTTTGCACAGCTAAAAGGAGATCTGACCTCACACTAAGTGGCTTTTGCTACCAATTAATCTGTTCTAGCTGTTAGCATCTGCTTAACGTTTTTCATCATAATCTACCTAATTAGAATTTTATAATCCGACATGCGGAGACTATTAAATTATATAAATTCAGTAGGTGCGTAATTAAATATTTCCTTTATTGAAATTGAATATTGAAATTTAGCAGTGCGCTTTTAGGAGGAGAAAAAACCTTTTTATTTTTGAATGAAACACTTTCACTAATATAAACACATGATCAATCCTCTTCTGTCATTTTTTTCGTAATTCATTTATTTATTACAACTACACGGTATATAAAGCTCGTGAGTAATTGTAAAATACATCTACGTTAACTCCGGAGGGGTAATAGTCTATTTTTCTTTTTACCTTATTAATTCTCAGCTTTATTGAGAGTCAAACTACCCACTGGTTCCGAAGAACCCGTTGTTTTTTTACAAGAATAATCTACAATATGTAATTTCATTAATATTTTATCTCAACTAAGGTACCTTTTTGAAGTACTTATGTCTTATGAAATCAGGGAATCGTCAATGCGGCGGAAGGGACCCAGAACACCTTATCTTCCACTAATTATCATTAATTTTGAAATGCGTCATAAGTTAATGTTTTCTTAGCAGTGGATTGATATGACGCCCCAAATTTATTTATAATGTATACTAAAGCAACCGAACGTCTCGTCGTCTTATTGATTACTATTTCATGTGACATTAGTAATATATCCAATTTCTTCATCATCACCATCATCATGTCAGCCGAAAGAAGTCCACTGCTGGAGATAGGCCTTCCCCAAAGCTCCACTCCACTGCATCCCGCGATCTTAACCAGGTCGTCGCTCCATCTTGTTGGAGGCCTACCAACAGCCCCTTTCCGTAATTTCTTAAATTGGGTCAATCAACAGTGATAAAGTTGCTTAAGCCGAGTTTAGAATTGCAAGAAAAATTACATTGCGTGGCCGAAAAGCCAACGAGTTTGTTGTGGTCAATCGACCGCCGCAATGTAATGTAACTTGCACGATTTTTCCTGCAAGTCTAAACTCGGCCTTAGACAAATATTTGTGTTCTACTCTAACTTGTATATTACTAGCATGCAGGAGATGGGCCGTGCAGAAATTGGTTTATAACTCCTGTTTACCGATGTATGCTTTATTACTGTTATGGCACTCCAGGTCTATACCTTATCATGTCTTAAATGCAATGTTTAACTATGTGACTGTTTGTTGCCTTAATAAATAAAAAAAATAACTATCTCAGCTTCTAACTTTTTAGTGGATTTAGTGGATTTTAGTGGTAGCTACACATAAAAGGTGATAGACCCAATAAATTTCATGTTATTGTTGAGTGAAGTTCAATAAAGAGTTAAATGATACTAAAAAGTCGAAACAACATACAAAATTAATTCCTGAATTTCCAAAACGACGTTTGGGTCATTCTAACCAACCAACAATATAAAAAGTTCGACAAAAATAAAATTGTGTTAGTATTGCCAGACAGAAACATTTGCGCTCCCAAATGTAATAAACAGTTAACTGAATTAGTGAAAATATGTTCCTGAATTAGCTTTTTTAATCTAAAAACGCCTGTAACACTGTCACGTACACTGTACAGTCCAGCAAACAAAACCTGAGTTGGGCAAATATGAACCTGGCAAGTCTATTGCTGGATTATTTAAGCTTGCCGCTGGGAATTCGCCCCCCGTTGCTTAACTCTCTATCTTTGCATCAAGAGTTTTGAAATTAAACCGTAATATTTTACTGATTCCTGTAAAGAATTAGGTACACTTGGATTTTTGAGTCAAAATGTAACGCAATTTACCCGGCACACTTTAAACATCGACTAAGTAATGTATGTAAACAATTGAAGATTTTTTTTCTTAATTCTTCTATTTTTATTAATAGTTGGGCGTATATTCTAAGGTATATGACAAACACTATATACTTGTTTGATACGCAATGAGAGGAGGGTGGATTCTGCATGTTTATAACATGTATCCCACAGACGTAGCTGTGGTTCACGGTTTTAGCGGAAAACTCCGGTAAATTAGTTTAGTTCATTTATAAAGTAAATGTACCAGTGATTATCATGCTGATACCTTATAGATGACACCCTTCTGTCAGCTCTATCAAAAAACAAAGATGTCAATTACTGGGACAGTGACCAGCACTCGGGCTACCTTATCTAGTAGATATTTTGTTAATACATTTGCGCCCTTTTCATCATCATATCGCCGTAGGACGTCCACTGTAGGACATAGGCCTCCCCCATAAACCTCCAGTTTCTTCGGTTTGGAAGCAGCCTGCATCCACCGTGAACCGCGGCTTTAACCAGGTCATCCGCCCATCCTGTTGGTGGACGTACTCAGTTTCGCCCTTACATGAAACTAAACACAAACATAGTTAAGACTAAATTGTGCTTGTCATAACAACTTAAATTAATTAAACTATTACAGCGCGGTGTCAGAGGCAGCCATTTAGTTTTTCCAACGACATGGTACTCAGTCGTTTCTCACTAGGGAAACATTTAGCTCTGAATGCGGCAGCTCCATTAACAAACTCTCCTTTCACTAATAAGCAAGATGGAATGACGTGCAGAAAGGTTTTTCCCTTGAACATAATTTACAAATTCAATTTAAGTTCAGTGTCACTCAATGCAGCCTTACTGTTAGAGGACGGAACCTATAGAGCGAAAATGTTGGTTAATTTTTTTAACAAAAGAGTTTAATACTGACTCCAAAAAATAGTTTGGGTAAAATTTGGCCAGGTGTGGGCTTACATATAACTTAATTGTGCCACTAAACATACTGTAAGAGTAATCGTTACTTTTACGCAATCCCTGTTTTTAACCGACTTCAAAAAAAGGAGGTTCTCAATTCATCTGTATGTTTTTTTTCGTTATATGGAATCCCACAAAAAGGCCTGATTTAGCTGAATTTATTATTTTTATACGTCTTAAACAAGCATGGCTGTTTATGCGATTTCACTACTTAACAAAACCCAATCCCTCAAAGGAAAGTCTACGATTAAGTTCGAGTTAGATAACAATTACCAACTTTAAACCAGCCGTCTAATCTCCGATAAAGTAAATTTTGGCTTGCATTGCAGCCTAAGTAAACACATCTATGTGGTTAGAAACCATTAATGTAATGTCAGTGTGTCAGTGTCAGGCCGAATCTTTTCGTTTCAGCACGTTTCCGAAACCGCACGCTCTGCGGTTTGCGGCGAGATTGCGTAAGAATTTGCTGCGGCCGCGTCGGTTTTTGCCGCCATGTTGGCTACAATGAATTACTATACCGTTTCTCTGCGGTTTGGTGTTAGATACTCGCTCTACGGTTAGTAATACACAGGATCAATCTAGAAGATTTGATCCGTAATCTCCGCTATTTGGAACCAGATGTCTGATACAGCTAAGAATAAAACGTCATATCGAGTAAATATTTTCGTGGTATCTCTCAGTATTCATGAATGTAGGTAGATTTGAGACTGCGATTTCAATAAGAGATACGTATTTTAGGAATGATATTTCATACGGGAAACGGAAAGAGACAATTGGAAAAACACACGTTCTCTTCTCATAGCATAAAATTCAGGGTAAGTATTTACATTATCATAAATGGAGTTGCAAGAAATATTTTATATTTTGCGGCCCCATCGATCATAAAAGTCTTGTTATTCACGTATAAAATGTCTCGGTGGAATTTTTGTACAAAATACGGAACCTGAAAAAGAGCGTGATAAAATTCCCTGAGGTGTAATACGTGGCATGCGGATTGTTCCGTAGTGATGAACGGTTTGGGTCTCCTCCTTATCACAAATCGTTTGTTTTAAATTTATTGACCACGTATTGTTTATTTTTCAAAACACAAACGATGCGTTCTATCGGTTTTTTTTTCATGTTTCTGTTTCTAATATGGCCATTAGAGCGTTTTCAGGTTATTCGATCCGATACCAGTATCGGACGCGGATACTGATATCGGATGAAATCCGATCGGATCATATTTCATACATTTTACTTGTCCCGATATCGTATCGGCGTCCGATACCGATTATCGGATCGGACAATCTGAAAACGCTCTAATCAGGTTTCTATAGAGACTGTAATGATTTGCCTATACGACTGCGACCTTTAAGGTAAACGCAATTGTAATTAATATTTGGGATATTTGGCAAATAATAACATGCACAAAAGCTGGCCGAAAACGCTATGATTTAGAGCGCTGTCAAACAAAATGGTGAAACTTATGCCCAGCATTGGAAAAGCTGTAATTTTGCACCTCTTTTGTACCTCCCATAGACGTAAAGTGGGGTGTTTTTTTTTTCTCATTCAACCTTGTAGTGTGGGGTATCATTGGTTGGGTGTTTTAAAAATAATAAGGGGTTGCTAATCGATTTATTGATTCAGTGATTTGTTTAAAATAAACTTTAAAGTAAATTTTCATTAGAATCGAGTATGTCTTTCGGTCAGTGAAAAAATTGTTCAGAAGTATAAATCAAATTTAAACAGTCTTGACCTTTAGCTAAGTTTGCTTGAGAATTATTAGTTTTGAGCAGCGGTATAAAATATACCTGAAGATTCGTATTAAATACGAAATTCTTAGAAAAATATTACTTATTTTTTTCGTAATGGCTACGGAACCCTAAAAAATAAGTAAAATGTAAGTAGATTTTACGTATTTACCAGGTTTTCATACATCAAAAGGAACCAAAATTCGTATAGGATCACTTTGTTACGTGTATCTCGCTTACAGTGCGGCTAAGAAAAGTATAGTACTCTCTGTCGTGCGAAGGGCATAACTTCAATTTGGTTCGGTGTAGGAAAGAGATGAATATATAAAATATCTAAGATGTGTTATTAAAATAGAGTCCAGTGGTGTGACTAGCTTAATACCAGATATTTAAGACCTGGTGCCGCACAGAAGAAATAAAATTTCATCACAGTGCAAAACCAGGTCTAATGCGCCTGGCGCCCCGCGCACTTTTTACCTCAACCTGCGCTAGCTTGGTTGGATTGGATCGCATTCGATACGAACGCACACATGGCGTGAAAACCGATGAAAAGGTGCCGTAAAAAAATTGATTACGATGTTCATCAAGATAGTGATGGCAATAATCAATCAAACTACAGATTGATTTAGGTATCAAAGACAGGTGTCATCAATACTATTTATTTTATTTACATAATACTAATACGTATAAATCTGCAGTTAAACGTACCCAAGAAACGGTCCAGTGCGAGTCGGACTCGCGCATCGAGGGTTCCGTCCGTACTAACTTACCCAGTAAAGTTTCCCGAATCGAGACTTGAACTTTTCTGTTTATGCCGATTATGTTGTTTGTGAAAAACTTAACTTTACAGTTTTCCCCACACATAATACTGTTTACCAACTGCAAATATAAGTTTGTAATAGCAAAAATGCAATTTTTTGTGATATAACAAAAACATTACGGTTTTTAGATTTTTAGATACCTACCTGGTACCAAAGAAAATTAAATTATACAAACAATTTTAACTAAAATTAAAATTAAAAAAGTAAAATCAACTTAAACCTATAATACAAACTACAAAGTAAGACCACTACAACCTAAAAACCACCATTCCGCGTCGTACCCGGCTCAAATGAGCCATAATGCCTAGTACCTATTCTTTTGTTAATTTTATTATTATTATGTTGTTTCTAGCAATCTAAAGAGAAGGATCTATCGTTATTGGATTCGTGAGTACATTTTTGTTATTAAAAAAAATCAGACGGAATGCGTAGTATGTAAAAAAACTCGTGTTTAAAATGTTTCAATGAAAAACATTAACTAATGTTGTAGTCTTAGAATAAAGCTTAAATAAAGCTATCGATATTTTTATTTCTCATCCGTAAAATATGCACAGAACTTCCCTTATTCAGTGCGGCACAGGGTGCATAAGACCTTGTATTTTATTATAGCTTAAATTTTAAACAAAACAAGCTGTTGACGTACGCCTTTAGGTTCATGTCTATTAATACATTAATTTTAATATTCAAAGCAAAAATCCATTATATATGTTTACATGAAGCCGAAAAAAGGATTTAAGTTTCTTAAACGTAACAGGGTGTAATAAGCCCTATACCGCCACAATGACCAGATGTATAACGCCTTGTACCGCAGGAATGGAAAGAATAGAAAAATCACTGCCGCAGCGAACGTGTTAAGACAGTCTGGTAAAAACAGCTGGCTGTGTACATTTATCACCAAATTAGCCACTGAAACAGTGGATGCATTTATTGTGAAACCAGCACTCCAAATAGATTATCCTTTTTGCGTGCGAAAGCACCACAAAGTAACAAGTTCCTTTTCCCGCCTTAATCACCGAAAGCGAACTCTAATTTATAGGTGCTGCGAGAATTTAGTGGTGTAAAGCATGAAACGGGCCCATTTGTCTTTCAGTTAATATCCCACCAAAGGTTCCGCCGATCTAATTCAATTAGAAAAGCAATTGTTTGAAAAATTCACAGACAGGCTCCTGAATGAAAATAATTCAGTTTTAAATAAATTTAGGAGAGTATATACGTTGAGTTAGGGAGTCTTTGACCATGGGGCTATAAATCCAAAGTTCGATTCTACTCGCATCAGGTCAGAGACACTGAATGGTGAAGTAAAAGCCTAGTAAGTGGAATGACCTATGGCCTTTCAAGCAAGCCGTGGGGCACACTTCTAAGATTTTCGGAATCTATGTGCGAAATTACATTTGAAATGTACCATGTAATTTACGAAAAAATCTTATGGAAACTTGCGCACACGTGCGAAGAATTTCAATGGCGTAACTGAAGTTCCCAATCCGCACTGAGCCTGCGTGATAACTACAACTCCAGCTCTCTCACGTGGCACGTATACAGGCTGAGATGGTTGAGCTTGTATCATGAGGTTTTAAACTTTAAATTTAATTTTAATAAAGCTATTAATGCTGCCGCCAAGCAGCTGTGCTCGCGCTGCTGGGTCGCGTGAAGAGTAAGACAGGCAGTGACATGCCACACCAGGCATTTATTAGCCTTCTAGGTGACGCGTCTCGTCTGTGCAATTTTCTAGTTACGAGTCATAGGAGGTGGTACATTCTTCGCTCGTTTGCCACCCCATGTCGCACAAAAGTAAATTAACAAGAGTTGTTGGAGTAGAAAAAGTAATGAACTTATTAAAATGGGTGGTTAGATTCAGAATACTAGCTCACTGGCGATGTTAAAACAGGAATCGATAGATATGGAGTTGACTTCCATCGCAACGACATTTAGGACAATAAATATATTGGCCAATAGTAGAATGAAGCAAAATGTTTGGTCGCCATTCCTAGCTAAGCTTTTTCGCATGTACATAGGTTTTTCTTTTCATGAATATTGATGTTGCAAGCTTTTTGCTTTTGACCTACTTTGTTGTTTGTCAAGTAATTTTCTTGCAACGTCTGATTATGTCTTCTTGACATATCATTGTGGTGAATTGTTACGTTTAAGAATATACACAATAGTTGCGTATGTTTATTATTATTTAAAATAATATGTGTCCAGTTGTTATTGAGTACCAATCATGTGGTAAGTTTTTATTTTATTTTATATCATTTGATCCTAAAGCATTCTCCTAATATTACCAACAATTCAATCTCTAGATATTTTGTTCGTCGGGGATTAAAGAATTTTACCCATAAATGGATTGAAATAATGCTTTGTTGAATAAATTCCTGAGCAAGTCTGTCTAAAATAATATAGCATTGTTAGTTTTTAAGGATCCAGTCTACTAGAAACTCTTTTAGTTACGTCTGTCCTTTCGTCTGTCTGTCTGTATGTGACTGCCCTCACTCGTTCGGTCATAATCATAATTTCCTTGAAATTAACTTTTACTGTTATATTATTACCTCTTTTGATATTTTTCAGTATTATTAATTAGTGAAATCCCATGAAAACTGACTTCGCAATGAAACGATTGGAATATTTTAGTAATTTTATTGAGCTCTCGATTCGCGTTGTTTTTATATTTAAAATTAAATAACACCAAATAATAAAAAAATGCTCGAGATTATCGTCTTATGCAAGCTTTTTTTTCTGACACAACTGTATGCTGACTTTACTATTACTTTTTATGATAGTCTAACACCTATATTATACCAAATTTCAACTCAATCTAATTACTAGAAATAGGTCGAAATTATAAACTTGCAGGATTTGACTCGTGCTCATTAGCTAACCAATTACTAACACAGAAAGTTACTTTTATATAAAAGCTTGTATTTTAGATAGAAAAGGTACGTAAACAGAGACTTTTTTAAATTCTTTGACCCTAAACCGGAGCCACAAAGCCACAAACAGACAGACAGAGGCTTTATTCGATGCTATATTGGGAGCTAAAATTTGTAGTTACCACAGTTTTATGATTGTTTCATTTAAAATAATAAGTAACCTAACCATAATCTATTGTCAAATGATAAGATTTTTCGACAGTCGTGCGTCATGTCGTGTCGTATTACGCCGAATCGTGTCGGGTTAGAATATTTTCTTGTATTTGACACAAACTAACACAGTACATTGCACACTGTTATAGACTTTAACGATAAAAAAATATACGATATAGATTTAGCCCTAACGCCGCATGACTTGTACGGCAAATACTGTTAATAATTCCGCTTAGGGCGCCGTTCTTACCTACTTGTCGGGTGTCGGCTTCAATCTTGTATCAGATATCGGTATCGGGTAAGAGTAAACAACCTTATATTAGACGATTACCCACTAAAGCACCCGATATTTTGTCGAGTTCGACACACGACAAGCTAGAACGGCGAAAGAAAAGGATGGAATTTCACTCGAGTCGCACAACTCCATAGGTACAATTAGTTATTCCTTCGCCTTGTAGTAACTCTTACATCTTAATGAAGTAGCTACAAACAGTAATAATTTGGTTAAATTACTTTTTAGTGTTTGTTATTCGGTCCCGTAACTTAGGAGATATCAGTGATGCACTCGCTTAGAAATATGTTTGTTGTACTATTAGCATGCTTAAGAGATGAGCCATGAAAGAATTGCCTTAAAACTGTCGTAACTCCTGACTTTTAGTGGATTTGTACCCCATTAATAACACAACAAGCTACAATTTAAAGTTGACTGACCCAAATACTACACGTTGACCAAAATGGTCGTCTAGGCTCGAGGAAACGAGATTCGCCCTGTTATCCAAGAATAGCTTTGATAAACAGCCATCATAAATATCTGAGCGGTCGAGCTGGTCAAAACTATCTGAACACGCCGTTACGCAATTCACAATGCAATTCATATAACAAGTCTCTACACTCTGGACGATGACAGCAGGGTTACTACGAAACTCGAAACTCGAAGTTCGAATCGTACAGTCCCTCTCGCTCTCGTATTAAATAATATAAGTGCCAGAGGGACCGCACGACACGAACTTCGAGTTTCGAGTTTCGTAGTAGCCCTGCAGAAATCCTGAGTAGAGCTCCTTCTCAGGAATGTAAATTATTTGATTATATTGTACATTATTATTATACTGCTCCGAAGTATTAAATCGGTAATCAAATTCTCTGATAATACTGTGGCGTTTAAGGGCACCCGACCAGGGCCGCCTCGACTTTCGGCGTCCACTCGTTGTCGACAGGTGGTCTACGGGTGGGCGCCGCGTTGACAACGAGTGGACTTCGCATAGTCCACGAATTTCCTAGTGGTCACTATGGCGGCGAGCAGCGGGCTATCACCGAGTGGTCCACTCGCCGTCCGCGCGTGGCAACCTCGCGAGTGAGGCGAACCGGTGACGCTACGGAGTTGATCCATTATGAAAAATACTAACCGCTCGAGCCGACGCGGTGCTAGTCGGGTACCGGGTATCTGTAAGTGTGCCTTTAGTCTTTAGACTAGTCTTTTCATCTTTGTCCAGAGAGTAAAGACACGTTGTATATTAAGATATTTAACCCTAAACTTGGCAAGTTGAGACAAGTGTACTCAATTCAAGCCTCGTTGGATTCTTGTATTAGAGCTAACAAATGGCCCAAGATGGATTGCCTTGAATTCAAATATTTACGGTGTAGTTGTTTTATTTTGATAGTAGTTATCCGAATCCTATGCAAACGAAGTCGCGGACACAGCTGACGTTAAAATAAAATACCACTTAAGAATTTATAACCTTCTACCACTAAAGATAACAAAATTGATGATAGAGCTACTAAACATTTTCATACAAAACTGTTGCCTAATCTGGCATTTTAAATCAAATTAAAACAGCTAAAATTAAGGAGTGGCGCCCTATCTATTCGCGTTATATTAATATAAAAAAATGACCAAAAAAATGGTAAAATCATAAGAAGTGAGTAATAAGCGCACGAACAAACAGACAGACGGAGAGATTTTTCGTTTTAAAACTAGTATAAATGGATGTGGTTTAGCAGTAACAATTTCTTTCAGTTTTTGCATTACCTTTCCGTGCCTGTTTTTGGCATTACTCATAGTGTTAGTATTTGGCGGTATTATCGCTTTCATGGCGTTATGGTGATTTTTTAAGGTAAGTAAAAATATATATCAAAGATCGGCCTACAATACAATACAATACAAAGACTCTTTATTGTACACCAGAAATAGTAAGCGATCCAGAAAACAGATACACAGAGAAAGAATTCCAAGGTAAGCAATACCTATAGCGATTTAGACTGAAACTCGTGTATACGGAGGATTCCGTACTTCCAGCGACTTGCTATTATTTTGATTGATCAACATCATCAAAAAAATATTTTTTGTGACCCACTTTTTATAAGTAATTCGTTTTATTTTTATTACTTGTTCCATGCCAGTGTGTACTGATCTCAATCATATCATAAAATTGTAATTGGAATTATAATATGCCGTCTATTCTAAACAACAAAATCCCAAATTACCCTGTTTTGGAAAAGTAAATGGTAAAGTGAACATGCATTTATTCACAATACATTTTTTTTGTCCTTCTCGCACAGTACCTATCTAGGGCCAGGTTCGTCTGTTGAATAAGCAACATATTTTAAATACCAACACTTTTGAAATGACAACCACTCCTTCGTTCCTGTCGCTAATTGTCAATTTTAAAGTTAGTTCTTTTATCTAGTCTACTTAGTTGATTTTTCAGTTTTAAAAAATATATATTTTTTACAGAGAAAGAGCCTAACAAGAAAGTTGCGTACGTACTTAGTGAAAGGTCTATCGTTAAAATATAAGCGTTAAGAAGAATACGTTATGAAGATTGGCTGTAAAAATGGTTTCCACCATCGTGTTAGTATAATCGAATTCGATTTAAATCAATGTGATACGATAAAACTACATCAAACTAAGTATTTATTAAAAAAGTAAAAATGTACGTATGTGTTTTATTACAGTTTTATCTTAAATAAGTAATTATCACACAAGCACACACAAACATCACGTCTGTATTCCCAAATGGGGTAGGCAGAGCACACGAAACGGTACCTTCCGCTTCGGGGCCACTTTTAGCAATTTTAGGTTTTAAGTTTGACAAAAACGGTACAATAGTGATAGGTTGCTAGCCTGTCGCCTATGGTATACCTAAACATTATATCCTCAGTCGCCTCTTATGACATCCACGGAAGAAATGGACAGGAATAAAACTAATTATCATTTTCGTTTAATCTTACTTTACAACATGGTAAGATTAATCGCTTCGATCAATCGGACGAGAATCGTGGCGATCGGACGCTTCGAAATTGCCAGCCATACACGACGCAATTGACCGATCGATAGTTTGTGTTATGGTGGCCATACATGTTACGGTTTACCGGAGAGGTCTACCTGTGCAGGTGTACCTGCGCAGGTCGACCGGAGCGTGTATGCCGACCGACCTGTGCAGTTTTTTTGACCTGCGCAGGCGACCGGAGCAAATTCGAAAATCGATTTTTCTCCGGTCGCACCGTACGGTGAACCTGTGCGTGTGTGCGTACCTGCGTTTTTCTTTTTAATAATCAATGCTTAGATCACTTTTTTTGCTTCCTTTTCACTGTTCTTGTATCGTTTTTCCTCAAAAATAACGCAAGGCCTATCAGTGCTAGTGCGTCCTCGTCCTCACTCGATGCCATCTCAAATAGAACTGAAGACCGCTCCGGTACACCGGAACTTACCCATATACGCTACCTGACCTGTACAGGCAAACCTACACAGGTAACCTGTGCGGTGGACTGTAACGTGTATGGCCGGCTTTAATATCAAACGATTTACTTGATCAAAGACGATATTCCAATATCGTAGTTTCGTAGTTTTTAAAACGCAAAAACAGTGGTTACTTTTTTCGCCCTTATCGTAAGTAGGATTGGATATTTATTAATACCCTATACTATAACAATAATTGTACAACGCGGATATAAAAAAATAACTTTTTCTTTTAGAACTGATTACCAGATTAATTTTCAATTGACTTCAATAAAAAAGTTGCTGTCAAACAAATAGTTCATTGATTTAATGGACAAAATAAATAAGTGACGACAGAGCTAGGTACAAATACAAAACCTAAAGGAGAACAGCTGCTCTTTAAAATTCTTACCTCTTCAGTAGGTGGCCTTACATACTTACCCAATAGGGTCCGTTGTTCAAAACGCAAAAGTACCAGAGCATTAGTTAGGTAGAATATAACTTTCTCAAAACCGTTGTGCAGTCGGTGACGTCGCTTGCCCGTAGACTTATTCAGCCACCAAAGGAAGTTCCACTGATACAATGCTAGAATCATATGAAATACTTAAATGAATAAGCTCTTGCTGATTTAAATTGAAATGGTAATGGATGGGCAAAATGTGTTATGAGTCATTTTGTTACATAGTGCTTTGCAATTTGAAACTGACCATTATGTTATTATTCTAATCACTCTGTATCTGTACCATTTTAATTTGAATACATAGAAGACTATCATTACTATTAATTTCAGTTGCATCATGTTTGCCTGCGTCTTTTGGGTTATTTTCGTTGTGGTAATTGTGCTCGTGATTTTCTTAATCCAGTGGTTTTATGGTGTATTCTAAGGTGAGTTTAACGTGATTTTGTATCAGAATCTATGCTTATTTCGAAACGTTTCCGTTTGTCTGTTTGTTTCTCTGTTTGTTTGCTTGGAACTTGAAAGTAATTCAACTGACATTGACAACTTTTGCCAGACTGCATATATTTTTCTCAATGTCAAATTCCTCCTATATGACCCTTATCATAGCTCTAGCTGTTATCTATAACTTCGTTTGCATTATTCGGGATGAATTTTCTTATCCTTAAGAGATAATGTAGATAATTTTACTATTTTTTTTTTCTTAAGCCGATATTTTAATTCCCATGTTTACCCCTACAAACACACAAACAAGCAAACAAATTATTGCTATATATTACATTTATTAGTATTACATGTATTCACAAGTTATTAACGGCATTTCTTAAAATATTTTTTGCCGCATTTGAAAGTCCTATTCCATAATTCATCAACTGCTCTCAAAAAATACTATTAAAATTGGCATAAACATGCGAGTAAAAAGGTTTGTGTCATACAGGCTGACGGGCGAATAGACCAATGTAGAATTGAAAGACAAGACGAGAGTATTAGGGTTCACGTTCACAAACGAACCCTAAAAACGACTTGTGATTTACTAGACTGAAAAAGATTTTTCATTTAGAAAAGTAATGGTTTAGACTATTTATATTATAATATATATTTATCATCTTTCATATCAGCTTTCGTATTTTTTTATCGAGTATTCTACACAAAAGACAAGAGTAATGAATGACATTAGCATCTAGTGGACAAAAATATTGTTTACTAGCTGTTGCCCGCGGCTTCGCCTGCGTTGTATTTTCTCTGTATTTTCTTCCATAAAAACCTTCTCCTGACAATAACGAACGCAACAAAAAAAGAATTAGCGAAATCGAACCAGTCGTTCCCGAGTTTTGTGCTTAGCAACATATTGTATGATTCATTTTTAGATATATAGATAATCATAGTAATCTTAAAAGACATACTGTTTGTAAATGTTTACGGTACAAAAAAAGGTATGCTTATAAAAAAAATCGCTCATTGCTTATTAAAAGAATACTCGTCATGTTTTTGATAGACAAATTATAAACTTTTTGACGCACTTCAAAAAACGTGGTTATTTTAATTTATTTTTACCACCTGACCTTGAAGCAGACATTATCCTTAAGTATTAATAATCAAATTAAATAAAAGTTTTAACAAAACTGAAAGATTTAACTTCTCTACGAAACAATTCATCTGCGAGCTAATCACGCTGTGAAACATTGTATGGACAATATTATGGCCTTATTAGGCTTATTTGCAATCACCATTACTGTGTCAGATGGCGATAGAAAGAGATGGTTGAGATTATTGTGATTGTAAGTGTATTAGAAAATTACGGCCGCCACATATATAAGATGATTATCGTAACCCAATAACAATACAAGTTTGTTTTAGTGGCATCGGAAAGATATCGCAAAGGGCAAATTTAATCATGTCTACAATAGGTTGCATTCACAACCAAAAAAACTGTTTAGTAAAAATTGAAATAAAGGATCTTTATTATATATTAATTAAAGTAATTATTATTTATTTCAGTTGCCTCATACCTTTTATTATATTTGTTATGGTAATAGTTTTCATTGTTTGGCTGGTTTCATACTTTGCTGGACCTAATATTAAAACAGAACCCGATATTTGAGGTGAGTCAAATGAATTATGTAGAGTTCTCGTTTGTCTTTCTGTTTGTTGGTATGTTTCAAAGACACAACGTTTCTATGAATTTCTAACTTAAAAATTGTATTAATATGTATTATGCTATGCACGGAATAAATTTGCAACTCTTTCAACAACATTGTCTAGAACATAAAGAGCTTTCCTTACTTTAGGACCAAGTCAATTTTTGTCAATTGCCCCGTGATATTTATTTACACAGATGCAACTTTGAAAAAAAAACCGGCCAAGAGCGTGTCGGATACGCCCGAAATAGGGTTCCGTAGCCATTACGAAAAAAGTAAGTAATATTTTTCTAAGGATTTCGTATTTTGTATGGAATATTCCAAGTTTAGGTATAATACCTTAGGCTGCTATTTACTCTTAAACTACTAATAATTCTCAAGAAAACTTAACCGTTATAGTTTTTCTTGTAAGTTTGATATACTTACTGCCATCCTGATTTTTTTCAAATTTTTCAGGGGGGGGGGACGCTCGATTTTAATGATAATTTGCAATTTAAGTTGAATATTTTGCAAACAGACCACTGAATCGACAAATCGTTTGAACAACCCCCTAATAGTTTTAAAAGACCTATCCAACGATACCCCTCTCTACAAGGTTGCATGAGAAAAAAAAATCACCCCCACTTTACGTCTATGAAAGGTACACAAAAAAAAATATTTTTGATTTTTTTACTGTACCATTTTGTCGGCATAGTTTACATATATTCGTGCAAAATTACAGCTTTCTAGCATTGACAGTCCCTGAGCAAAACCGCGGACGGACAGACCGACAGACAGACATGGCGAAACTATAAGGGTTCCGTTTTTGCCATTTTGGCTACGGAAGCCTAAAAAGGTGTATAATCATAGAATCATAGGCATTTTACAATTTTCAGCACCGTTTCCTTTTTAAACTGGGATGCAAAGTTAGATATATATATCAATATCATAATTATACCAACCTTTCGTGAACAATTATGTAACTGATAATGAAAACTACATTAAAATCCGCCGCGAATTTTAAAAGATCTAAGCGTACATACATACAGACAGACGGTGGAAAATGTTTTTTTATTATGTAAAGATTTCACCGTACTAATTTCATTCAAATCCATTAATTTGTGTTATTCTCGATGCTGCGGCAATAAAAAAAACCTTCATAATCAACGTATATGACTTCTAAGAAATATGAATTTCATATTTCAAGGCTCTGGCTTTAGTAGTTTCAGCTGGGCGATGATGAATCAGTCAGGACCTGGTACCAGGTTAGCACATCTTGAGAAGCTGCAAACATATTTAAAAATCAGAACTAGCCGATAGTTTGTGATTTTAATATGACCAGCTTAGATACTTTCTCATTTAAATGGGCCATCCAGTATACGAGTATTGAAAGACTCGTGTCGATCCCCTCTTCCCGTATCGCAATCCACACCAAAGGCCATGTACTCGTACTGTACAAAAGAAGTACTTGGGAAATATTATTAATTCAGTATCATTTATTTCAGTTGCATTGTAAATTTCGCCATTGCATTCATAATAATAGTACTCTTTATAGTAGTGCTTGACTGCATCTATAGTTGGCACCTAAAATAAAAAAGAAAAGAATAAAAGTTACAGTGAGTCAATTTTTCGTTTATATCTGTTTGTTAGTCGGTTTATTTTAAAAGTGAAGTCTTTTGTTCACTTTGGTGTATAAATCTTAAGTTTAATTTTAATAATAGTGCACTAAAATTTTTGGTGTAAAAAAAAACTTTTTTTTGCAGAAATAATCCAACACACAGGACAGTTGCGAAATAGAACGTATAAAAATGATGGGAAAAGAAGATATTATGAAGGCCAGTAGTATTATTATCAATATTTATAAGTTTATTTGTTTTGGAATTGTAGCATTTGATGTATGTAACACCAAACTAAAATTTATTACAAAATATGTTAAAAATAATAAATATGCTCAGTACCGTTTTTTGTCCTTTCCATTGAAATACACAAATAAGTCCGTGATAGTTCTCTATTTTTTTTTTCTTTGTGTTTAGCGAGCTTTACAGGTAACTACGTTATAAATAGTTATTCAAAAGCACAAAGACTCAATAATCTAGCTGACAAAAGGAAATAACAAACGTGGACAGGTTTATTAACCCTTTGAATGCCAAGAACACCTAAAACCGGCCAAGTGCGAGTCAAACTCGCGCACGAAGGGTTCCGTACCAACATTAGACAGCAAAAAATCACGTTTGCTGTATGTGAGCCCCGCTTTAATATTTATTTTATTTTAGTTATTTATTTTTAAAGTGAATATACAACTAAATATTCTGTGAATATTTCAAGCGTCTACCTGTTGCCGTTTTAATATCGAGGAAAAAAACAGCAAAAAAAATCACTGTTGCTGTATAGGAGCCCCCTTAAATATTTAATTTATGCTGTTTTTAGTATTTATTGTTATAGGGGCAACAGAAATACATCATCTGTGAAAATTTTAATTGTCTAGCTATCACGGTTCACGAGATACAGCCTGGTGAAAGACAGACAGAGAGACAGACAGTGAAGTCTTAGTAATAGGGTCCCGTTTTACCCTTTGGATACGGAACCCTAAAAAGGTGTCGCAAGCGATCGTGCCTACCACGCGAGCAAGTGTTAGCGTTAAGTCGTATTAGGATCATGAATAAAACCTATTTCAAATCGTTTTTTTTTTTAATTTTATTAGCTTATTTGTTATTAATATAATTTTATTAATATTGCTATCGGTTTTTAATTAAAAAGTAAAAGTTGTACGAAACTTCGTCTGCGCAGGATTCGGTAATTGTAAGGACTATGTCATTGTACGTACATTCGCGGGTTAGAATATCTATACAGCTATCGAGTGGAAATTTATCTAAACACGAACTTGATGTATAGTGGCATAAAGGTGTACTTATAAATATTTTCACGCCTTGGTAACATACTTAAATATATTTACGACCTTTACCCTCCTTTACCACTACCATGAGTTTACAGTGACGGCGTACTCGATAGCGACGGCGTAAAATATTTGTAGACGCGCTGTACCATTCTCCATACAAATAAATTACGCCGTCGCTATCGAGTACGGTCACTTTAAACTCATGGTAGTGGTACTTGACTATACTCTTACACAGTATATTTGTACGTGGGCGAATACTCAGCGTTTTCGCAACGTTTTTTTGTCATTAGTGTCTTCGCAGGTGTTATTAAAAGAGGTAATGCCTAGGGTTGTTTTTTTATGAAAAATTAAGACAATACCGCTGCTGAATTTAGAGTGATTAAAATTCTTGTGACTTGTCTTTCCGTTGTGCTATATAAACGTGGGACCGCGCGGTCAAAACGCTCGAATATTCGCCCACGTGCAGGTGATGCGCGCTAGAGCCTTTACACACCGCATTTCTTAAAACGCGCGTTGACAGCGCGGTTTTCTGATCATAGAGCAGCCATACTACTAGCGCGGGTAGGTATAGCATGTTTCGATACAAACGCTCGTCGAGGGTGCGTTGTAATGTTAACATGTAGATTTTGTGTCGCAGTGACGTAGATACGCTAAGTTGCGAAGGAGCAAATAAAATAGTGAACTTAATGTGGATCTCCGTAAAGTAATATATCATGCATGCATGTACGGTTGTGTTGCTCTGAAGATGAGCTCTGGTTGAGTTCGAAACGCTTCAGTGTAGTGCGGTGGTGGTGATAGATGAGTTTTTGTGATTTGTGTGTGTACCTACTTACAGTGTGGAGGTGGAGGAACTGCACGAATTTATTTGATTTACGTAGGCACATTTTTCTTGACATGGTAGAAGATTCTGTTACGGCTTTCAGGTTATATAGTAGAAGTACAGGACGCCGAAAAGATAATCGAAAATTTCATTAAATTTTACACCTCAATCATAAAAAAATGTGACCACGAAAATTGAGACGGTAATGTCATAGATTGATCAAGTAATATTATCTATGACACCGCAAACATGTTTCGCGAAACGCTTCGTCTCTTACGAGACACAAAATATTCAAACACCTTAATCGATATTTGTAGGGTAGATATCTAAAATGTACGTAATTATAATTTATTTCAGTATCTTTTACGTCATCGCCGCGCCAATTATTTGTTTATATGTAGCTGTAACAGTGCTAATAGTGTTGGGGATCTTGTGGCTTTTTAATGTTTTTTAAGGTACGTATAAATAACTATACATAAATAGCAAATTTGTTGTCATATCTCTAAAGGTATTCCGATTTAGGCTTCTGTGTCCTACAACCCATTCCTTACTATGAATTAAGAGGCACTGTCGAATACAAGCCATCGCATCTATGTACAGTTGAGGTCATAAATATATATACGGGTCTATTACACCTTCCTTACATACGAGTACTTACACCTGTATACCTGAATGGTTAGTGGCATAAAGGTGTATGTCGCAATTGTCGCAGGGAAATGACCTAATCAGATTTTTGAACAAATCAATGTTCAATCTTAAATTATCTAAGATGTTCAACGTAGATTTTTTTTAATCAGTTGAAAATTTACTTAACAGGGTTTTTGGAAATCATATTATATGTCGCTTTCTAAAAGGCTTTTCTCTATGCAGTAGGTAAGTATGGCGCTACTTGCGTGTGACGTCACGCAATTTTTTTCTCTGGCTAATGTTCAATATTGAATTTCTTTCTTATATCAATTTCTTTGTTACATCTATGTATAAAAGAAGCTTGAATTTTTTTCCAATAATCAAATACCGTTTTAAGAGAAACACTGTGGGTCATTTTAAGGGCGACACCCCTTGACTGTTGAACTATCATTGCAATAAAATAAGATAAACAAACCTTAACATCTACGTTTACTTTTACTTTTACCGCACAATTGTTGACTTGAAATGTTAAAAAAATATTGAGTCTGTCTGCACAGGATTCGGTATTTGCTCTTCTTTGTTTCTTTTCCATTTAGAAAACTACAGCCCGCGGCACGTTAGTGTAGCGCTGATCGTTAATGTGGTAAAAATAAGTTATTGTAGGAAACTGAGTGATGCACGTGGCAAAACGCGCATAAATTAACGGTCAGCGCTAAACTTTCTTGCGGCAGGTTCTAACGAGTATAGTATCGCTTGTTTCTAAGTAATGTAATGGCAAAGTCACGCATATTACCTACTGTCACACACGAGTAGGTAGGTATAGGTTTAACACATTAATGCGAGCAGGCAGCAGACTTTAAGCTGAAATAAAATCTCCACTGAGTGACAGTACGAGTCTACAGTACTGGTGTGATATAGCGGACTGACGTAACTAGTACTTTATTTTACGAGGCACAGACATCCAGTTACGTTGTGCCAAATAGATAAAAAAATCAGGGCGTGATTGCACGCTGTGTCATGTCATAACATGATTCCCGTCAATTGACGTAGATATTAATATCACTATATCTTCAACGTGTAAGTGTGAAAGATACCACAATTAGAGTCTGGCTAATGAAAAATTAACCTGAAAAAACGCGGCAAATTCAAAAAAAATGCAGATGGTATCACCACAGAATTAGTCATATTACAAGTACGTACAGAAGCTTCTCTGCCGGCTGCCGTACAAAAGTGACGTTTAGGCATAAGAATCGTGCTTACTTTATGCTGCTCTGTCTATCGCATGCCTATTGGAAAATAAGTAATTATTTAAAACGATATGTTCAATAAAAAAAGGTTAATACGAATATTTTTGAGAAAAAGTGAATCTTAAGAACCACAACTGTATTGACCAGTTCTGAAAGGGATATATTATTATCAACTTATTTTGCCATGCCTACTAACCTTCAAATTCATTCACCGCATCTAAACACACTCACTGCTTGTTTTTGTTTGAATTTGCATGTCATGGTAAAAATAATCTGTCGCACACCATTTTTGATTGCTTCACCCACGTTTTAGCAGTAAAGTTCCAAAAAACTCTATTTTAACACACGAAGGTACTAAACTAAACAAGTCACAGAATAGATTATAGTACCTACAATCTCAAGTGTCTGTTTTCTTATACTCTTTGGTCGGTTTGCCCTTGACGTTTGAATAATGTTGCCACTCAAATAATAGCTGGGTTCATCTTTTATTAGCCAAAATCTGTCAAAAATCTTTTCGTTTTTAAAGGTAAACCAAAAATATATGACTATTGTCAAGAGGGCGCTATTGTTTTTATTTATATGGTAATAGTTCAGTATAGTCGGAACAATGACATCTTGACTTGTCTACAACGTTTACCTGATAGCTCGAATGTTAATTTGGAAAGGTTTTGTAGTGAAATAGGTTCATTCCCCAAGGGTTATTTTTTCAGTAGTTTATTATAAACATTATTTACAATGATCCATTGTTGACTACTAATCGTTTGGGAACTTTTTGTTGTTGTTCAAAGAAACCGCCACAGGTGACACTGACAAATCTGACAATCATTAAAATTATTGCCAGTGTAACTAATTTCTTAATTAGTTCCAATGAAATTCCGCTAAATGGCGAATAGTCATAATATTTCTGGTCAGGCTTCAAAACATCTGCTAAGAAAAAAACTATTTAATGATTCACTGTTATTTCCACTTTATATATTTGGTAAACATCTTCCGTGATCATGATGATGCATGCAACCGAGTCGAATTATCAGGAGGGTCATTGTAGTCTACATCCCGTAACAAAAATACTACTGGGTGATTCGGGAGACGTGAACAGAACCAACCCTACAGCCTCAGCAATTGATAATGGATCATTCACAATCATATTTAATTAAAACCCCCATAGTTTTATTTCAAAGTGACCATGCACTTAGTAGTTAATTATTAGTTATTATACTTTTTGTTTGCAACATGTACAAAAAAAATAAGCGCACTAACACTGGTAGGGTGTTATTAGCCTTAGCTAACGAAATCCGGTAGGGTTGGGCCACGTCTTCAGAATAACCCTCATGTAGTATAAAAGGAAGTATGTTAGGTATAATACGAAAAATGCGTTTTCGCACATTTATTCATACCTTCCTGTTTTCCTACCGTTAAGTGAAATAATAAACGTGTTGAGTTAAAAAATCTTCACATTTACTAGTATACTTACCTAATATTATTGACGTTCAATCCTTTATTGGTATCTTTTTCAGTCTTCTGAATAAGATCAACACGCAATGTATCTGTGCTTGTATTTGCTGTGTAATCATCGTAGTAGCAGTAATAATATTGTTGCTGACCCTATGGCTTCATAATATTATTTAAGGTAACATGTAGTCTATATCGTTGTATAGTTGTAAGTATTTTTTGTTAATATAGTTTCGTTACTGAACAAAATACCTATGGTTCCGTCTTGTCTACCCATCTGTCTGTATGTCATAGCCTTAATTTTTACTAACTTTTCCTTTTAAAGAGATACCAATATGGCAATATTAATTCTGATGTATAAAAACGAAAAAGATACTTTTCTGCAAGTTGACGCTTAAAATTAGAAAAATACCTTTTTTCCACTCCAATACTATTTTGTAACTAATAAATAAATAAATAATAAAAAATAATAGTCTGTGATTTACTTAATCACGAACACTGATATAAGGACATAATATGTAACAAGATTTTGAAAAAGCCTATACTCTATACCCCATAACAGAAATGAAATGAAATAATTTAATTTGCTTTATACCGGGTGTGGCCTGTAATATGAACAAATAATTTAAACATAGATCATACTCGTCAAATTGAACAACATTAGTTCAGCGATTTTTAAAAATAATTAGTTTCTTAAATTTTATTACACTTTCAAGTTTATTCGAAGAAGCAATGTAAAGCAAAATGCTTGGTGTTTGTAGCGTGACAGGCGAAGTCAGTTGTGTTCTAGGATGGCGTACATTAATAGCAGTAGTTATTTAATTTGAATGAAAAAAAGAAAATTCAAAGACTCCATTATTTTTAAAAGTCGCTGAACTAATGTTGTTCAGATTGACGAGGACAATCTATGTTTTAATTTATTGCTCGTATTACAGGACACACCCGGTATAGAACTATTTGCTTTGTGTTTTTATTACCATCTTTTGTTCGGTAAACTGCGTCGATCTATCAATCCTTACATCATCTCACACAAACCTTATCACTAACTAGTTAGTGCTAATACTGAAAAGACTTCATAAAAAAATACCTTAATCGAAAAAGATGATAAAATTACAAAATATTCTATTTGAATTCTATTATTGTAATCATGTAACACTCATGCGCAGCAAAGCTTCACCGTAAGACTTCCACCAGAAATAAGAAAGAAAAATTAATCATTCTTTTGTTTGGATAATTTTCGTGTCAAATGGAAAAAAATATTTAATAGTAATTATAAATACATGCTAACGCAGCATTAACGGTGTGCAACTTTTTGGTCTTTTCCCATAAAATGTTTACATTTCATATTGCTCTTTGTCCTTTCTTTCTTTCTTTTTTAAATTTTACGTTGGATTTAAATTATGTATTTTTTTTTTCAGTTGTTTGGCACTCTTTTCCTTGCCATGCGTCATATGTGCTTTTATCACATTTGCAGTAGGGTTCGTGGTCCTTTGCTTGTTAAACGTTATATGCAAAGAATAACAAATGTGAGTAAATATTTTATAACACTTTAATTGACATATTTACAAGCCGTTAGGCAATTCTACGTATCTATTTACTTTTATTTACGTGGACATTTTGGTTATTTTAAATCTACTGACAATTCCTGACCTGCGTAAACCGCAGTGGTAGACGTACCTGATAAAACATTGAAGTATATTAAATATACTACATACATGTATCTCACACACACACACACCGCGCGCGCACACGCACGCACGCGCATTTAAATTCTGTGTCAGTATTTAAATTATTAATTATCATAGTTTATAAAACGAACTATTCCTTTCCAGAACAAAGTGAAATCAAAAATCTGCCCTTATGCTCCACTGAAAAAGCTGGTAGTAAAATCCAGTAAAAATACTGTATTACCATGGAGAAACTATTAATATTGCAAAATTATTGCACTTTGTATAGGATTGATTAAGATTAATAAGGTAATTATTGCATGCATATTCATTTTCTACTTATAATACAGTGTAGTTCAAAGTAAGAACCTAGATGAAGGAGTTTAATATTTCGTTCTAAATTATATATATTTTATTGATGATCCACTGTTTAAAATGTTATTTAATTTGGTACCTATACTGAAACTTCCGCTGCGATGGTATTTTTTTTATTTGAATGTTTTTCTTTTGGTGTCAAATAAAACGGATCACTAATGTACATGTCTTTAGAGTTGGAAGGTTGCCCGACATATATTCGACTTGTCTATGATCCCTAATTGAATGAAAAATAAGCCTCGAAGTCGTCTTGTTATTGTAAATATAGTTTTACGTTACATTATTTATAGCTTCAATTGGAGCATAACGGTAAAGGATAGAAATTAAACTAGTATCATCATCATCATCATCCCAGCCTAGGTATATATCGTCCCAATGCTGAGCACCAGGCCTCCTTTCAGAATTGCTTGCTATGGGCTTGGCCCGTAGTTCCCACGCAGGCCCAGTGCGGATTGGGAACTTCACACAGACCACTGAATTGCTTCGCAGATTTGTACAGGTTTCCTCGCGATATTTTCCTTTACCGTAAAGTTTGTGGTAAATTTCAAATGTAATTTCGCACATGAATTTCGAAAAACTCAGGTGCAAAGCTTAAGTATCGTAATGTATAAACAATATTTTCCATCACAATTTCCCAATATTTCTACACTTAGCTAGCTTAAAAGTAGGGCACGTCAACACCTTCGTCAATGAAAGCCCACATCTGCTATGACGCCAAAGAAAAATCGCTCAAATTAAACTTTCCATATAACTTGCTTGTTTTTGAAGGTTGTAAAATAACATTACGAAACCATATTATATTTATTTATGCAACTGTATCGTAATAGGGGCCCTTAAAACACGAGTGTGGTTTTATGAAACGAGGCGTAGCGGAGTTTCATGATAGGGTCACATGAGTGTTTTAAGACCTAATTACGTACAGTTACATACAATATTTTATCTACATCCATATATTAAATCCTCTATCATTGTATTCAAGAACCATTGAGAATGACCTGCATTAACGAGAACTAGGTAGGTACCTATGTCTGCCCCACGAGCTGCGCCCGCTGCGCGCGCGACGACGTGCTGCTGCTCGTGCGCGCGGCGTGCAAGCCCCGGTGCTGTAATGTATGAAATCTCATTACGATACAACCGTATTCCTAATAGAATCCAATGTCGTAATGCTGGTCATTATTTATGGTTGTTGAAAGCATAATGGAGGATTTACTATATGGGTGTAGATAAATATTATTACTTAATCTCTGCAACTACAGGCATACAATTTTTAAAGAATACATACATCAAGTTTATTTATTAGTAATCAGCTAAATACTAGAATATTTACACAAGTATACTAAACTCATATACCTAGTGCTATTTAAATAATATGGAAAATCACTCAATATTATACTTATTTTATATTACTTGGACGATTGATCACTAGTCTATCCTGAATGCCTGGCTGACTAACTCTCAAAACCCGGTCGAACCCATTGGCCCTAGAAAGTGTTGCATAGACGTAATCGTAGTTATTATGGTGTAAATAAAAAGAATAACCTGTTTTACGGATATTCTCACGGGGTTCTGAAATGGGAGAAAAGACCAACGGAAATAGATCAAGATCATTATTTCAGGAGAAGAGTTCATAAGTACAAATAGTTTAGATTTAGATCCTTTACATTCAGTATGAACTGATGACATTTGATCCCTTTTAATAGACATTTTCACGGGCGGTGTTTCGCACTCCGGCCGGGTCAGAAACGTGTCGGGAACGGTGAATACTGGACGCCCCGTGTCACGTTCCTAGACGACTATAAATGGAAACTATTCATATATCCAATACGTGGCCTGTAAGGCAACCCTCTTATCGCACCCGCCACGTCCTTATATAAATCAATCGGGACACTTCATTCCACGATTTGCAGCGGGCAACATTTTTTTCGGAAAACAAAAAACCAACGAGCGCCATTGGTTAATGCGCTGAGAATGAGAAGTAATCTAATAATTTTATTACAACGATAAAATAATAATTCAGGGCATGGCATGACCGGATATAATATCCGGGGGCATAAAACAAAAGGGAATGTAATGACGGCTCGTTCTTTTAGCAATATCGGGGAATTCGCGAGGTGTGGCCCGGGCAATAAGTCTCCACGAATTTTATTAGGGCTTCATTAAATTATCGGGCAGTTTTATTTTTAATCAACTGGAGTAGCTAACCGCGGACGTATCTGATCATGGCGGAAAAATTGCAGGTTCGGGTTTCCTTCTGCTTTTATGAAAATAAGGTTAGTTTTTTTTTTTCATTTTCCTCGTAGTTATTATCGAGTGCGCTTAGGAGGCGTTTTACTTGCTTTTAAAGCTTATATAAAGCTTTAGTTTAATTATTGATTTTGTTTGTATAAGGTTTCGAGATTAATTAATCCTATAATTTCCGATCCAATTTGCGATGATTGGAGGCATGTACGAAAAGGGGTAACCGCACGCTGGTGCCTAACTAATCTCACTCCTGTATACACAGCGTTCATGAGATACAGGCTAATTAATAAACATCACGTGCGGCACCATAAACTAACCAGTTTCTGTATGCGTAAACTAAACAGTATGCTTAATAACTAGTATTCGGAAGATGAATATAATTTTACTTCTGCTTAATTTCTTCGTTGATTTTTTGGTGCATTTTAATTGTGCTTTCCAGAAACCACCTTTCTGAGGATGTTGAAACGGGAAAGTCTACACAATTTTCATTTTATGTGCTGAATTTCTGTATTTAAGCAAACAATTGAATGTGAATACCGTCCGTCAAAGGCAAAATATAGCTGCAAACTATTTCGAAAACATTTGACCATGCTTTTATGACCTTGCAATTGAAACATAATTGTCATATCTTAGTTTCTTATTTTTTACCAATATTATAAATGCGAAAGTGAGTTGGTTTCTGCTTTCATGCACACACGACTGAACCGATTGGCATGAAAATTCATAAGTCGTGTTAGAATACCAGAATAAATAAAAGTATCCCGAAAAAATGCGTTGTTCCTTAGGGCGCGCCATAATTTTTTTTTTGCAGACGAAGTCTTTTGCAACAGCTTTTGTAACATTATAAATGAGAAAGTTTTTTAAAGAAATTTGTAACTTAATCATGCAATAATGAGAAAGCACGTAAGATAGCTTTTGGGCTGAAAAATTGCATAGTTTTCTCAGGATAGCGGTAAACAATTTTTTTGCAGACAAAGTCTCGGGCAACTGCTAGTCTTTAATGTTTGAGCATTGAATGATTTATAGTCACTATTTACCGTCGAATAAACCAATATACGCATTAAAATTAATAATTATGAGTTCTGTGTTTTTTACACTTTCGCTTGAAAGAGACAAGCATCAAACTAAGAACAACGTTGCTAGCTTTGTCGATAAATTGCCTCTCAATCAAATTGATTTAGTTTAGTAATTAAGGAGTTCCTTGTAATTCACGAGTGCCAATAACATTCGTGGAACATCTAACGCCCTGTTATTGGCCGGCCAGGTGTTACTAAGCATCGTTAGAGTGAAATGAGAGTTCCTACCTTTGTTTTATGATGTGATAATGCGACGATTTCAAATTAAAGGTAGTATTATATATTCAAAAGGGAAATTATAATGGGTTGCTTAATTGCCGTCGAAGCTTCATATAGGTATGACACCTGTAACATACCACTTTATTTTGTTTTTTAATTACTTTTAAAAACATTTTGATTCTGAAATATTTGTTTTTAGAAAGTTTAGTTCTTCATAAACACTTGGATAACTCGCAATAATTCTTTCAGTTCATTTCCTTTCAAACTAATTATTCTCAATGAACTAAAAGAATTTCCTTGCTCACCCGCGACCTTACGATAGCTAAGCTTATGCAAAATATGCGTGTTCATGCAGTTCCTCCACCTCCACACTGTAAGAACACACACAAATCACACAAACCCATCTATCACCACCACCACACTACACTGACGCGTTTCGAACTCAACCAGAGCTCATCTTCAGTGACACAACCGTACACCATGCTACCAGTTGTTAGACACAACTTTGACTTTTTTTGTGTTGGGTTTGTGGGATTTGTGTGTGTTCTTACAGTGTGGAGGTGGAGGACTGCATGAACACGCATATTTTGCATAAGCTTAGCTATCGTAAGGTCGCGGGTGAGCAAGGAAAATCTTTTAGTTCATTGATATGGACCTCCGCAAAGTAACGCCTGATTCAATAAATTAATTATTCTCATTTTTGTAGTGCTATAGGAACTATAGACCGGGAGATGGTGACACAAAATATTAGGTCATTTGTACCAGTATGGCGGTTCTTCAGGGATCTAATTACGGAATGACAAAAAAGAAAATGATGGTCATAGCGTTGGTACCGGTGGCCCAATGGCGGGCCAACGGGCGTTAATCGAACGTGTCGGATAAATAACGAGTGTCGAACGATTTGTTTAAAAAAAATGCTTGTATTTTCCGATAGTCGATAAAAAAAGATGTAGGCGGTAGCGTAATGCCATACTTCTCCGGTGTGACCTACAGCCCGCCATACCGACGAGAATACATTAATTAAAAAAAAAAAACAATTCAACCATTGGTCCAGGCTAATATTTGCACAGCTAATCATCGTCGAGTAGCCATTCACGAAATACACCATGCCATACTTTTACGACGGTTCCCAATGGCCGCCATACCGCAAAGGGGTAAATGCCGCTGGTACCAGCGCTATGACCATCATTTTAGTTTTTTTCATTCCGTAATTAGGTCTCTGAAGAACCGCCATACAGTTACAAATGACCTAATATTTTGTGGCACCATCTTCCGGTCTACTAAGTAAGTAGTTACTGCGAATGATACAAACACATTCAGTCAAGCAAATCTGTATTTAAATACATAATTATAATTTTTGCAGCTATCAAAACACATACATAACAGTCGGTTTGACCTACGCTTTACAAAACGTCAGTACAGTTTTACTGGCTAAAAAGGTTTTTTTTTTAGTAACATCTGCAATCGGTACATTAAACCATAAGCAAATCTGTTACGTGTAGTATGGCGTTTGGAATCAGAAGTCCATTGACTGCTCTCTTCCTCATTAACTAAGTTTCACAGTTGACGGGGTTCTGGAGTTCAATCCGTAGCTGCGTCCAATATTTTGCGTCTCTTAAGACGGCATTCGTTAGTGTCACCCAAGGCCAATGCTTGTGCAAGCTCATTTATGTGTGTTGTTAATCTAAAAATGTGAAACGCTTCACGATTTTGCGTGTCATCCTTGCGCAGGGGCCATGCTAATCTTCTCTGTATCGTTCCAATTTTAGTATATGTGCTGCCGAAGCAAGGCTAAAAATGTAAAACTCTTAGATTTGGTGATCGGTAAGATAATCACATCGAACTCCGATAATTATCAACCGAAAATAAATCTTCAAACAGACAACACAATTATCTAAAATTAAATACGAACTTTTAAAAGGCGGCGTTAATTATACACCAGAATGCACGACTAAAAAAGAGCGCGGAGGGTGAACTAAATTTATCACAAAATCTGATGCTTTACGTTTTTTTTTTCAGTGTACAAAATGGAAGAAATAATTAAGAGACGAGCCGAAGCGTCTCTGGCCGTAATAAAACACAGCGTTGACGGACGAGATTTGGTACGACAGCCATATATAATTTGGACAGTTTGGAATTTTTAAGATGTTCTTTAACGATCTAAAGCACCTGTGACGTGGATTTTATACCCGACCTGTCTTCATTTTGACGTAAAACTGCCCTTTTGCGACATGTTGTTTTACGCGTGGCCACATTAAATTAATATAGGAACAAAGTTACTTTATTTCGATGGATGATTAATGTTTATATTATAATGTAACTTATGAATAAGTTTCTTCAATAAAACTATTTTAGTATTTTTTGTGTGTAGATATTAAGAAGATTCTTTATTTTTTCATACATTTTAATACACTTCAAATCCTCACCCAGTTATTTTAATGATAACGGCTGTGTACTCGTATGCTGAGTATAAACGTTTAATTAAATACAATTTATTAAAAAAACACTACGACTCATTAATACAAACACCTAGACGACATTAGAAAAACAGACATTAACAAGCCCACCTACGCTTGCTTTGAAGTAGATTTGCGATTTCTCTTGGTATGATTTATATACAATTATAACCGAAATCTAGCAAGAATTATTTTAATTAATTATAGTGATAAAAGAGCATGCAATAGCGTCGCTAGAGGGCCTTAAGCAGTATAATTGAGTTAGAGAGTTTAAAAAGAGGTTTAGTTGCTTTTATAGTGCTCAAGGTCGTATAGAGGTAATTTGAAATGCCTTAGAGTCTCTTAACGAATTATTTTACGGCGATTGTATTTCTAATCTAGAATAGAGTTGTGTAGCTCTATATTAGCACCTTGAGCGCCATATGTGAGAATTATATGGTTCTTGTACGGTCTAGAGATCTACAACCGCAAACACTAAAGCTTTTGTACGACCCAAGGCAGTAGAATAGCTCTAACCAACTCTAAGAGCTGCTTGATCAAGACGCCATTACGGTTTTTGGTAAAATTATTTTTTAAGGTTATGACAACATTTGAAGATCGTATTTATGCATAAGTCGGGACTTTTGACGTACCTAATTAAAATAACTATTTCTTATCTGTGACCCTACAGCCATATGGCTACAATTTCATGTATCAGTCCAGTGCAGGATGAAGAGACTGTCAAGTTAGTAAAGCAAACACATGTACTTATGAATTTTCAGGGTTGATTTGGGCCAGTGATAATCTTAATTTAATATGCTAATAATTTTACACAGCCACTTTACGAAGGCTTTGACAGGGAACATTGAGTGATAGTTTCCAATACAAAAGTAGAGTTTGCCATGGCCAAGGGAGCCTAACCGCCGAACCTCAATTCCACTTCATACAGAGTTTAACGGGTGAACTTAAATGACTGTTAATGGACGCACTTTGCAACGAAATTTTCGCCTCCAGCACTTAGGCTAAAACACTTAGGTACGGCGAATATTAAGTTTTAACTCAAGCCATATATTACTGTGGCTCGAGCTCAAAAATGGGGGTCGGGAAATTTAAAGGGTTGCCTCACGCCTATTTTGCCCCACCGTTGACGCATACAATCTGCTATTAAAAACTTTCCCTTTTGCTGCTTTGCATTTCACGATGTATATTTCTGCTGCATGACAAAATGTGGATCAAATGTCTCCTGATTAAATATTCTGCCTTTTGCTGCCACCTTGTAATTTCACTTTTACTGCAAGCATGTATTAGCGAGCAAGATGGTGGTAGCAATGACCTTGACCTGACCTGTTTGGATATATATGTATAATATTTTACAAGTTTTTACTTTACTCCATGTCACTGATGATGATGTCGTGATGTGTGTTCTGTGTTCTGTGTCTGTGTCATGTGTTCTGTTGGCGTTGCCACCCAACATTTGAACAAACATTGAAAAAGGGAAACTGGGAAACTGCAACACCTACGACAGCAAATAGCCAATCAGAATTATTATATATTTTGTAACGCAAAACGTTTTATATTTAAATTAAAGTGGCTGGTTCGATTACTCTAATTACCGGCTTTGATGCCAGTTTGATGCAATCAAAAAAGATTTAAAAAAATCATAACTCAATTTTTGGTGCGAGCTTTTTTTACTAACTGTACAATTCTGCATTGTCATCTTATAAAAGTAACATGTATTTGATGCCAATCCGATTACCAAAATACTCGTAGTGAAATTCGACTTAAGATTTATCTCAAATATAAATGTGAATTAAGTGTTTCTAAAAAGAGGTCACAGATACACTTATCTGAAAACCAATATCCAGCTAGCGATAGCCGCATCGTCACGCAAAATTAATCCTAACACTAGAGCATCTTGACCTCAATCAATTGCATGGGGCGATTGATTAATCGCCACTCGAACATTAATCACGCGTTGATGCCCACGAATTGGAGTTGGGAGGTTAACGCCTCTTTTACTGTTGCTAAAAAACGCCGCCAAAAAAGACAACTAAAAAGTAATAGTAGATTATTGTCGTGGCCTGGAAGTAGGCAATTGCTGGCTGAGTATGAGTATTAAACGGACGAGCTTGCGAGTGAGACTAATATAAAGCTTTTCTCAAAAATGGTGAATAATTCTGAAATAGAATAAACGTTTTGTTTAATGTTTAAATAATCTAAATTTTGTTGACCGAGGAAATGACAGTACAAATTGCTTTTTTGATGTGTTTTATTCGTTTTAAATCTTTGACAGTATCGTACATAAGAAAATAACGTAAAAAGGCTAAACATACCGCCCACCAAAGTATATCTACTTTACTACATTAATTTCCCCTTTAAACATAACTCTAATCTTAATCTTTAGTAATCATGACATACATAACATTGTGTATAAATATACTCTTAAAATAAAATCAACCTGTATATTAATTTGCTTCATATTATGAACATGACATGAGTGTTTTTCGATCTAAATGGACTGTATCTTAAAAGTTAATTTTCAATTAAATTAATGTAAGTACGTGTCAAAACATAACAAACATTAAGCAAATTAATTTGTTTCTTTAAACATAAAATAATAAACCTATTTCTTTCATTACATTGTTAATCTTAAATAACATGCAGTATGTATAACTGCATCCTTAAAATCATTTCAGTAAATGCTTATATATTTTGTTAGTTGTTAGTACCCGTAAATTAACTAAAATCTTAAGAACTACAGAATAACGAGTAGTGAACCGCCCACCATAAACTAACCATTGGCTCAGTGATATTTACCTCATGCTCATTAGATAGATCTTTTCTGTACTTAGTAGTTTAAGATATACTGATTTCCATCTTTCCAGAAGTCTTGCATACTATTTGAATTAGGTAAGTAATAAACACTTGGAACATTTCAGGCTGACCTCAACTACAATGACTTTTCCATAATAATATTTAGCTTTGCAGTATAAAATCTGTTACTTATAGGTAAAGCTTTGTGAAAATCTCTTCATTCTGTGTTTTATTCACCCTTGCATGAAAAGTCCCTTTTGATGCCAAATTCCATCCTAATGACAAATTATCTTGTAAATTATATGCAGTTGTTCTTTAACCGTTGTAGTCCGGTACACTAATTATTATCCCTACGTACTTGCTTTGTTTCGCACTTTTATACATTTTGAGGTAAAGTTGGCAGGATTATCTGCTGACTGAACATGCCGTCTTCTATCATTGTCTATTTGAATAATCTCTGACACTCGTTTCCTAACGAAAACTTGCCAGTGACTGGGTTTTGTATGCAACCAATATAAAAATAATATTGAGTCTGACCTAGCGCAGATATTATTCATCGGAATGTTCAGCAGCTCAGATAGAACACGCAGAAGCTTTGCTCCTAGCTCCGCACCGCATAGTTCCATTCTTAGAATAGTCAGTTGTTTCAGCGGTGCAAGCTTTGTTTTAGCTGCTTTCTTTGTAACAGGAACTATGTCATTCTCATCTACAATCCTTAGATAGACTACAGTTGCATACACCACTGAAGAGGTATCTGTAATCCCATGTAGCTGAACATCTTTACACTCAGACCTCATCCTGATCCATCGTGAAATCTGTATGGTTGGAACTTCAAGAAGTTTTCTCCGGTTTGTCATCCATTCTTCTTCTAAGTGCATCGGAAATTCATCATCCCGCCCAAGACTGCAAATCCATAGTCTTTGTATCATCACCTTAGCAGTAATGATGATTGATGCAAACCAATGGAAAGGATCGAACAGACTGGCTACTTCTGGTGTAATCAACCCTTTCGTTACAGATGTCTTTGATCCTGGTAAGTTGCCTGTTATTTTGTACATATCTTCTTTTATATCCCACATGAATTCTAATATCTTCATAACCTTGTCTAATTTCATCTCTGTTTTGTTTTCAGGTTCCTGGAGTACTCTACCGCTTTGAAGAAACTCGACTAACGACTCTGAGTTTTGCATCACAAACCCCCCCGCCTTTAACATACTGTTAATCTCGTGACGGAGTGTTTTTGTTTCAGTTTTGACTTCATATCTTGCCATCAGATCGCCCGTATAGAAACAAGTCTTCACCACCGGCGTTTCGCGAAAATATGTTTTTGCTTTATTATTGTCTAGCTGATTACGTGCGGTTTGGTAAGGTGCTGCTAATCTAGTCCCAAATGTGACGGTAAGTAATTTATAAGTTTCCATTTTTTTCGAAGGTTCTTCTCTCCATACTAAACGCTGTAAATCAGTATGTTTTTCTGCCATCTTGACTTGACAATACACCTTGACTATATTGGGTGTTCTCCACTCTTGCTTTTCGTCTTCAACATTCTTTAAATAGTGCAACTCTAGATTCTCGTGTATAACTTTATTGTATTCATTTTTCAACTTCTCATTTTTGTTGAACTTCCTTTTTAGTTGTTTAAATCTTAATACAGCTTGTTGTTTAGTGTCTCTACATAACTTTACAGTGTCTTCGATATTTTGTTTTAAAGGTAAGTGTACAATATGTCTTCCAGTATCATCTCTTGTTGTTGTTTTCTTGTACACTTCTTCACACTTTTCTTCTTCCAAGGAAGAAGTGAACCAAGTTTTCTTGTTTGTAAATAAATCAGTTTCTATTTCCCAGAACTTCTTTAAAAGATTGTTATCCTGTTGCACATCCCTGGTAATATGAAAACTTGTGATATATTGCTGTGAATTAACAGAATTTGTGTTAGTATTTCCTGACAAAATCCAACCCAAGTGTGTATGCTGAGCGACTACGTCACCCGGCCCTCTCATGAAACCTGAGTCTATGATTTTGCAGAAAACATCAGCTCCGAGAAGGATATCAATCAATCCCGGTTTGTTAAAAGTGGGGTCCGCTAACTTCATATTATCAAGTTGAGGCCAGAGACAGCCTTTTATTTCCCTAGAAGGTAATCTACGTGTTAATGACTTTAATACATAAGCATTTACCTTTACAGAGAAATCAGTCTCATACCTTGACATGATTTGTAAACCCACCATTTGTTTAATGCACACGTTGTTACCATCACCTAATCCGGAAACCGTCCCGCTGATAGCCGTTATGTCCAAGTTCAACAACTCGGCCAACTGCGCCGTGACAAATGAGGCTTCGGATCCTTGGTCAAGTAAGGCACGGCAGACATGAATCTCTCCTGATCTTGACTTAATGCCCACCAGTGCTGTTGCCAACAAAATATTGTGGCTTTCTTCCTCTTCTTCACTTGACCTTACGTGTGCTACTACCTTCATTACTTCTTTGTTTGTTTGTACTGTCTTGTTTTCTTCCTTATCCACGGTTTGTTGTGAATATCTATGCAGAAGCGAATGATGCCGCCTCCCACATACTTGACATGAGGTTTTTTGCTTGCAATGAAATATCTTGTGATTTGGGATGAGGCAATTGAAACATAATCCATTGTTCTTCACGAAATTGTATCTGTCTTCCACTGATTGATTGCTGAATTGCTTACAATTGAAGATGTAGTGACTTTCCTTACAAAATGCACATTTTAATATTCTATTGATGTCATTAGTTGTTACGTGAAATGTTTTCGAGTTAAATTGTTTTTGACATTTGTATACTGGTTCCACCATTTCTAAAGTCTGGAATCTTGTCTCTAGAAATGATTGCAACTGTTTAAAACTCGGCAGTTGTTTCACTTCATCTTCACTGATCTGCTGTTCCCAATGTTTGTGACTATCGGTGTCTAATTTCGATACGATGACATAGTTGACAATTGCATCCCAATGTATTGTAGGCAATCCCAGAAGTTTAAGTGCATTCATGCATTCAACAGATGTATCCAGAAGCTGTTTTAAGCCCGCGGCTGATTCATGCACTAACGTTTTCTGGCCAAAGAATTTCTTAAAAATCGTATTTGCTATGTACCTTTTGTTGTCATACCGCCTCTTAAGTACCGACCAAGCTTCGTCATAGTTGTCCTCTGTGATCGAAAACTGCCGCAACAAAACTTCTGCATCTCCCTTTAAGCTGGCTTTAAGGTAATGCAGCTTTTGCACGTTTTGAAGTGACGTGTTTGTGTCTATGAGCGCCGTAAATAAGTCGTGGAATGCTTGCCATTCGGCGTAGTTACCGCTGAAAGATGGTATTTGAATTTGGGGCAATTTAAGCTCGTTACATGATGACGATGACTTATTCGGTTGTGGTTGTGGCTGATCGGTATGTTTTGTATTTAATATCTGAAGTACATTTTTGAGATCACCTTTGTATATATAGTACCTCTCTTCAAGTGACTCAAAGACATTCTCAGTAAAGTACACCGATGATTTTGTATCTTCCTCAGTGGCATTTAGTATCAACTTCTCGTGTGTACTTTTGAAGTCCGTCCAATACGCTTCCAACGCCTCCAAACGACCTTGGCAATAGCCTACAGTTAGTCTTTCTTTAGGCGACTTTTTAAAGTTGATATGACCCTTTTCTACTTTTTGTAATAAGTCCACTTGAATTTTTATATAATTTTGTATTGATGCCATTTTTAATAGTATACCAGAATAATCTCAGCAATAATCAGTTTGCGTAATTTTGTATCGGAACTTACGTGTTTTTTCAGGAATGCCAATTTCAGAATTTCGAAGAATGTTAGATGTCAAATGTCAACCCGTTTGTCTTGAATTTCAATATTTTGATTATATGTATTTCATTGCAAATATTACTCTCTCTTCTTTTCATAGGCCACTGTTGTTCACAATTCTTAAAATCCTGGTCGATTGACCATGTTTAATGTTTAAATAATCTAAATTTTGTTGACCGAGGAAATGACAGTACAAATTGCTTTTTTGATGTGTTTTATTCGTTTTAAATCTTTGACAGTATCGTACATAAGAAAATAACGTAAAAAGGCTAAACACGTTTTCTCAAATATATATATGAAATTTAATTTTATTCCAATATTTTTCTTATGCTTTCCCGCCTTTTTTTCATTAAAAATAAACTGCAGGTGTATTTTTCCACCGAAAACACCACAAGCTATTTCAGACCAATAGAAAAAGTCCGGAGTTCCAACAAAATATCTGATACCGGCCATTAGACTTGGCTGTATACGACTTGTGCCAACATTTCCATGGCCTTTTTAACTTCATTATTGTCGAGTTAGCGCGCCTGCAATCTTTTTAACTTTTTAATTTTTCGCTGACCATAAACTATGCACTTCACCTTTATAAAAATAATTATGCACTACCTAGCTGTTGCCCGCGACTTCATCTGCGAAGAATTTGTTTATCCCTATCCCGCGGGGACTATGCTGATTTCCCGCAAAATTAGTCTAAGTTAATTTAGTATAAGTACCTAGTAATATTTTTTTTTATCTAAGCGTCATCGGTGTCGGGGGACCGCTAAGGTTAACAGAAAACTAAAGTTACATACGTTGTATTTTTTAAAGTAGGTATTAACCTTAGCGGTCCCCCGACACTTGATGCTGTGTTCAAAATTATATCGACAAACCAGATTATAACCGTTTGCGCTGAGTACCTAGATAACATAGTAGACAACCAACAATTTAGTAAAGTAGATTGTACAACAAGAGCATAAAACGTGCCATTTTACCCATGACGTTCATATACACGACACGTCGAGGGGAAAATGGGTTTAATGCTCGAGTTTTACACTCTGCTTTTCACTTCGATGGCGAGGAGACGAAATAGCAACAGTGTAAACAATTGTTCACTTAAGTACTTACTATGTTCATTTTATTTTTCATGCATTACTATATAATTATAATTTATTAGTTTTATTGATTTATTTTGATTGATTTGATTGTTTTTTATTTTATATAAGTAAATTAAAAATTATGAAATATATATATATAAACTTCTTTGTTTGTGGCTGTTGACACCTGTGCCTCTAGTGTGGCGTTTTCACAAAACATTCGTTTACTATTCGAAGACGTAAATCGAGCGTTCGATCGTCGATACGTAGCCGCCACATGTCCACGGTGCGGCGTCGCCATCCGTTTTCGTTACGATACGCGGACGAAATAGTTCACAAAAGTTGTGCAAACTTTCCGCTAGAGGCGCTGTCGGTGTTTCCATACAAATTGAGATTTTAACGCGAACGCGATCGAGACGTATTTTGTGAACGGGAAAATACACTAAGCACACTGATTACCTTGGTCTTAGACGAAGATTTTATTTTATGCACTAGTGCATAAAAAGTCATTTTATGTCGCCTAGATCCAGCATAAACACGAACTTTACAAGCATGAGAAGTGAAAAAAATATTTATAATTTTAAGCGACCAACAAGGTTGGGTCAAGCATTTCTGTCGAATGCATCCACAAAGATGAACGCTCTCAAATATGTTTATTTGTCAAAAAAACAAACGCTGTAAAATTCAAATTATACACAAAAATATATATAACGCATTTTCACTGCCACCGACGCACATATGCATTTTAGAAACTTCGCCCAGTGCCGCTGTATTAATTATTCATACATTTTGAACGCACATGTGCGTCGGTGGCACCAGTCAGGTGGTAGTGAATGCGTTAAAAGACATTACATAAAATAAAACAAATGAGTGAATTTCGAAAGTCGACTTCGTCGCTTTTACAGCGACGGGACACCACACCCTCCGGCCAGAAGTCGGAGCGCAGGAACATCTGGTGCTCGCATATGGTCGGTATACCGTTCGACGTTCTCCTAAGGCAAGCCGACGCGGAGATGATGAAATGACCTGGAAGCGAAACTGATCGAGTGGCTGCATATCTCCGGATAAAGAGATGTGAAGGTCAAGAGGAGACGCCTTTGATCAACATTGGGATATAAATATAGGCTAAAAGAATTGCAAAAGTCTATTCCTCTACTCTACGCTGTCCCGCCTGGTATCGAATGGTATTGTTTGATGTATATTTATAAAAGTTGTTGTTATGTGGAACGATAGAGGACCTTAATATCAATATCAGATTCCGACATTGATGGGGGAAAAGAAAACAAGCTATATTAGTTACCTGTCAACATACCTGTAGGTACGGGGAACGGACAATAACTTACATATTAACTGAATGTTTCTTTGAGGCTACGTATGAAAACAATATCAACTAGTTGTAAACATAGAACTACCGCGAGACTCATAACATAGTGAAATAAGCGAATCATTCATGTATAGATAAATAATAAGTTTAATTTAAAAAAACTTGCAAAATGTAGGTAAGTCGAAAATATACATGAAGAGTACGAGACTGCTCCAGTATAATTTATTCTATTTTCTACTTTACTTTATTCTCCAGTAACACTCTCATGTCTTTTTAAAATAAGTTTCATTACGTAGTAAGTAGTTTTGAGTGGTGGTGTAGCGGTATAGCACGTGACACGGAATGCCGAGGACCTGGTTCGATTCCCAGCGCTGGTCTATTTTTCTGGTTTTTCTGTGCATCTGTTTCAGTTTGTATTTTCGATATGGGTTTTACGGGATGACCGTAAAAGTAACAAAATTTGGAGTTGAAATAAAAAATACAAAAAGACTCCAAAAACCAATCTTAATAAGTTTCATCATCCATTAAAATTCATCTATGGCGATTTTCAATTAAATAAATACTTAAGTTTTTAGCCTGAAGGCGTAGACCACGTTAATGAAGGGAAGTTGTGGCCTAGGAATCGAAGTATTTGACTGTACAAAAGTGAACCTATCCTCTAAGTTTGTGAATCGTAGTGATCTTTTACCCGACTGCAAGGAGTGGTATTGTTTTTCGCGCGTATCTTGTATGTAAGTATGTAATATGCTTTATTACCGCGTATCTCTCAAACCGCTGGCCAGATTTAGACAATTAAGATAACATTAGAATCGTCCCGATAACCCAAGTGTCCTTGGATAGGTGACGTTAAAAAAAAATTAAACATGGCGGCTGTGAGATGCAAATATTGGGGGTCAACATTTTTTAAATGAGTATCAAAATCAAGAGCTCATCTTAAAGATCTCAAAAAACTATTTCATATCTGTTATATAGTAAATAACATACGTTATAATGTTACTACAAAATATTAAAAACGGAAAAGAAGACTATTAGTGCTAGAAAGCTGTAATTTTGAATGGATATATTTAGCAATTATGCTAACAAAGTGGTAAAATTTTAGGGTCTCCCACAGCCGCAAATTGGGGCTGATACTTTTTTTTCGTCTAACATTATAAGTGTGGGGTATCGTTGGATAGGTTTTTTAAAATTATTACGGAATTGTGAAGGCGATTTTTCGATACAGTGATTAGTTTTCAAAATATAAAATTTTGAAGAACAAATTTTTGTTGAAATCTAGCGTCTGCCCCCCTCTAAAAGCTAATCTGTTTGTTTAAAAAATTTCAGAAAATTCCTATGACAGTGAAATTATTAAACTAACAAAGAAAAGTATTACGGCTAAGTTTGCTTGAAAATTCTTAGTAGTTTAACAGTATATAGCACCCTAACTTGTAAAATATACTTACTTTGAATATGCCGTACAAAATACAAAATGCTTAGAAAATATTACTTGTTTAATATGGATATGTTTGATTATGACGGCTATGGAACCCTATCCTGGGCGTGTCCGATACGCTCTTGGCCGGTTTTTGTATAATGTGTTACCTATTTAGTATAGGTATGCAAAACAGAACAATGTGGTTTACGAAACAATTAGATACTTAAATAAATAAATCAAAGTGGCGATTCAGTGGAAAGATCAGACAGATCAAGCAATTACAGCCCAACAAACCTAAAGACCACTACAACTAACGCTTCCGAGATAATACCGCGGACACGAATGACAAAAGACAACCACTCCCCAACGAACTTAGTTTACTACTAAGTAATAATAGAAAAAACGCTGCGACTAGAGCCTACTCCAAATACCAGACATAACTACGTGACAATACTTAGAACGTCACAAGTCACAAAACAAAACAAAGAAGCGCGTGTATGAGTCCAGGAACGAGTCCTACTGGGACAAGACTACGGGAAGATTCCTAAAATTCGACGCTTTCTCCACTAAACGGCAGAATGCTTAGCTAGCCCACTAAAGTCTTAATGTAGCGCAAGGAATCTATTATTTTATGAATAAAACCCACATCAAATACTTGGATGCTGAAGTATATACTAGGCTGCAAAACTTACCCCCCCATGGACCCACGTCTCGCTTTTGTTACCGCGGACGAGATTAGAGACCTGCTCAAAGGCATCCGCCCGAAAAAAAGCTTCTGGCACCGTTGGTGTCTCCGATTGGGTGCTTGAACTACCAGAGACCATCATCCTCCTCCTTGTCACAATTTTTAATGCAGCGTTATAAAACTTCCATTTTCCCTCTGGAAAACAGCGGAAGTGATCGGCAAACTCAAACTCGGTAAGCCTCGTGCCAACCTCTCCAGTTATATGTAGGCCTATCAGCCTCCTAATAAGCTTTCTGGGGTAGCTATATTAACGTGTATTACTCACTTTATTGAGGCTCGAAAAGAGCCAAAAATGAGCACTCGCCGACGAGACCAGACGACCCAGACCCTAAACTACAATAAACTCGAAACGATTGTACCGACTGTCGCCGATCACGCCCTCCACTATCAGGGCGACGCTGTTAAATATACAGTGGAAACAGTAATAGGTGGCCGATATTCAAGCGTTTCAACCGTCGCATTTTCTGGGCGTTTTTCTACGTATATAAAAAAATGGCGGAATATTCTGATATAGTTTTTTAGTTATCTGGTTGAACTGTAACAAGTAATCGAAAACGACATCAAAATCTACAGCCAATTCGTAAAACAGATTACGCACACGTGGACACGTGAGTGATATGTTTATTTGGAGTAAATTGATACCCAAGCTCATAACATAAGCCATAATAAAATCCACTGCCTGAGCACAGGTTTTCTCTCACAGCAAGTTCATTTAGGTTTAGTTAACCCTTTACCAGATTAAGGGATATAATCAGTTCAGTTCACTTCAGTTTCCTTATTTGCTTTCAACAGATACAAGTATCATGCAAAATTGTGTATAATTAAAATAAACTAAGCCTTATGCATACAATTCAAAATAAAATTCAGAATAACATTTCACAAAAGACTGATAAATATTCTAAGTAACTATTCTATGAAGATGCCACATTTTAAGATAAGGTAATACATAATTATTTTTAACAACACTGAGAGCCCGGCTTCTCTTCTCGGCTTCTTTTCTCTTCGCTAAACACTATCTGTATATCTATATTTTCATAATAATATTAAGATATGGCAAAATCAGGAGTTGTCAAATACCGTATTGCAACTATTAACCTAACCAAATAGGTAATACGTTTAAAAGGTTAAAAAAGGACGAGTCCCTCAAGATCTTCTGTAAATAACCCTATTTCGGGTAGTTGGGTAAAAAATGATGACTAATAATCATTAGTCATACATAAATCATTACATGGACATACTTATCAGTTGGATATTGTGACATACATGCTAAGAACCAAAAATACCTTTGTAAAATCTAAAATCTAGTTATAAATCGACAAGAAAGCTCGCTAAAAGAAGAGGAGATAAAACAATAATAATTGCAATTATTGTAACAACAAGAAACTTATGTCGAAAGTTATTTATGGTGCTGACTAATACTATCTAAGAGTCAGTTCGAATTATTTCCTTGATTTAGTTTGGCAAACCCATTTGTCTTCTAAAATTTTGCTCTGGGATTATTTTAGACTTAGCGAGTATTGAAATGTAAACGCAAGGTCATTCAGATCACTGAATAATGTACAATGAATTATTTTTCCTCGTACATTACTGGCCCATGACGTTGGTTTTGTACAAGGAAAAATAATTCATAGTAGGTACAATACCCGGTTCTGGAGTAGGAATTATTTGTCCTCTCAAAGTGCTGGTAATGGAAGTTGGTTATGTACGGGGAACAAGGGTTATTTGGTTAAAATTAAATGCAACGGAAAAAACAAAAACAATAACGAGTTTCCATTTCTCATACAAAACTTAAAATTAATGTAATTTTATTTTGTTACATTGAATATGAACGAAAACTAATTATAAGCATCAAAATAGCTGCTCCCATTGTATAAGTAGTGGCAAAGTTTTATTTTGTTTCAGTGTGTTGTTTGTAAATTAGAACGAAACTACTTTTGTATGAAAATGCGATCAGCGGCGAGAGTACTGGTGACTCTTAACAAAAAATACGTGATCATTAAAAATATCACAATAATTAAGGCGTAAACTAATAATAATATTGTTGGCATTAGGCTAAACGGCGTATAAGTACGAAGAAAATAAATTTAGTTTTTATTTAATATGTTTGAAATTAAAAACGTTGAAAAAAATTAAAAAATTAAACAATTTATAAGGATTACATAAATTATTTTAATAAATCTAAATGATTATCAAACTCAATTAATATTAATGCAGTAAAAATCAGTAACAAGCACGTTATTATTAATGATCTAAGTATACTGTATTTTTTCCACATGGTAAGTACAGAGCGATTAATAAGCAAATAGTTTAAAGGTGATTGTTTATGTGACATGTTAATATTAAATGCTAGGTCAACATCTTGCTATAAATGCGCTGTAAACTTGTGACTATATCAACGACAGATAAATCTTTGGCGGTTTTTGCTCGCTGTTCATATAATTCCTACCACTGTATCACCGATCTTGACTAATAAGTAGGTAAGAAGTACATACCTTCTACGTTGATGATGTTAACACAACGTAAGGTAAACGTACGATTGCTCGACACTGGTCCAATAGTTGGCATCTTCAATCTTATGTTGTGAGCAATAGAGATGACAGCAGGGTGTCGTCTATTGGGCATTAGCGTGTCGACCACTCGGACCTTTACCTTAGTCTCTTTTAGATTCAATTGTAGTGAATTTTGTACATAGGTAAGCTAAAAATATATAATGAACTATTAAAATCGCTCCAAATACAATAAGTGCTTATACAGCGTGTATTTTCGATACTACCTCAAACTTTAAGGGTAGTTAGTGAAGGCCCTAATAATCACGTTTTATTATGTTGTAGTAAAAAAATTAGGCTTATTGTTTTCCTTACAAAATTAATTAGCACGCAATGTTTTTTTATTCAAAACGTCGCACTTGTTAACGTCACAGCTGTCACAGAACGCTTCTCTCTCGTATCAAATTATTGTACGCATTACATTGCTGCTCGAAAATATTTCAAAAATTAATTACGCTCTGATAGTTAAGTCTAAATTAACAATTTGTTTTGGTATCGATTCACAGCACTTAAATCTTCGTCTGGTTACAGTTTGAGGTAGTATCAAAAATACACGCTGTATAACCATCGTTCATTAAGTCCAAGGACATGTGTAACAATTATTTTTGCCAATTAATTTTGCAATGCCATTCAGACAATTATTAATTGGCTGGACACGCTGTATCTATGGGACAAATTTAGTAACACAAATTATTAAACCAAAAGAACGGCGACAGTAGTCAAAATTATAACAAACGTTGACGTTACTGTGGTTGCTGAATTCATTGATTTATCGACAAAAGTTTGAAGCAGTCTGCACTCCACTTTTTCCCTTCTCGGAAACGTGTAACTAACAGTCCATATCATGTAACATTTCATATTAGGTGTGACATGAACATAGTGTCCATTGAACATTGGATCCAACGCATTTTTCACGCTTTTTGGTGCAATTTGTGTGTACGAGAGTACCAACGTGCCATTTGGAAGTACAATTGCATTTTCATTGGCAGTTGCTGGCTGGTTGAGTTTATTCTGAGTCCATATGAAATCAGTCATCAAACGGCAGTCGATTTCCATTTCGTCAAATCTATATTCGTCGTAATAGACACTAAAAAGACACATCTCGTCCGGCCGTGGCTGGTAGGAACTATGAAACGTCTGGATTTCACTTTTTCTAGTCACACGTCCAAGATTGTACAGGGCTAAGCCTGCCAGTAGCTTGCTGTAGCGACTTTTCGATGCTCTGTACTCGAAGACGTAATTAGGTAACCGTCCCGTGTAAGCTGAGTAATACACAACTCTGTTTCCATTATCTGTATAACGAATTCCATGCGGTGGATTGTAGGGGTAATGATAAATGTGAGTAGTTCGAGTATTTGAAATATAATAGGTTGTCGGCTGGTTTCTTACATATATATGGTTATTATAAACGCCGTGATCAGTATGCCCAGTATTCACATTTATCGTTGAAATAACTGTGTTAGTGCCAGAAGGACGGGGATATGATCCAGTCCGTGGGTCTAAATTCGGCTTGAATCCACTGCCTGATCCGCCGGGGGAAAGAGGATATGTATGAGTTCCAGACGTCGGTTTAGTCTGTGGGTAAGGTGTATTCCCCAGTATCGGTGCACTAGTCACTTGCCTGCTGCCACCTGATCCGCCGGGGGAAAGAGGATATGTATGACTTCCAGACGTCGGTTTAGTCTGTGGGTAAGGTGTATACCCCAGTATCGGTGCACTAGTCACTTGCCTGCCGCCACCTGATCCGCCGGGGGAAAGAGGATATGTATGACTTCCAGACGTCGGTTTAGTCTGTGGGTAAGGTGTATACCCCAGTGTCGGTGCACTAGTCACTTGCCTGCCGCCACCTGATCCGTTGAACGAAAGAGGATACGTGTGAGCTCCGGTCGTCGGTCTTGTCGGTGCACTTGTCGGCTTCCACACATCTGGTCTGACGACTCTGGTCGGACGGTCATAAATTCTGGGCGTTGTTGTTTTTATATAACGCGTGTGTTCCCGTTGCGGAGCACTTGTGGCATGCCTTCCACCGCCAGATCCGCCGTACGAATGTGGATAAGTGTGAGGTTTAGATGAGCTGCGTTTTTTTGTTTCCACATTGGCCAATATTATTACACTTATTAATAAAAAACTGAGTAGTCTCGCGGTATGCGCCATGGCGGGCAGCGCTTGCTCGTTTGAGCCAATAAGCTTGTAAAAAGCGAACGCTTCGGATAGATAAAGATGGCCTTCAATTATTTATAAATTCAATTCGGTTTGAGTTTAATTTGCATAGCTGTAGTATGCAGTGGCAAAATTTAAACAGACCTACATCGTTTTGCAATGAATTTTCCATATAAATCATGGCAAATCACAAACCATTTTGAGGTGAAATGTTTTGACTAAACGTTGTACTTATTTAATGTATTTAAATAATGATTTTGTTTCAGATTTCTCAGATCCATAGATTATTAGTTACAAAGCACTTATAAAATTATATTACTACATTAGTATGCAAAAATTAAAACAAAATGAAATAGGTACATTAAATTGCCTATTACAAAATTAAATTAAATTAACCTATAAATGCTGCCCGTAGAGTCCATAATGCACAGAGTTCCAGTTCATTGCACAAGCCGGGTCAACAGGGCTACTACGAAACTCGAAGTTCGTGTCGTGCGGTCTCTCTGACACTTATACTATTTAATACGAGAGCGAGAGGGCGGTACGATACGAACTTCGAGTTTCGAGTTTCGTAGTAGCCCAGCAGTCCAGACGAGCTGTAGAAGACTGTTAATACTATCGCGCACACGATATTATTATAAAATCGAGATAAGAATACCATTCGAAAGTACCGCTAGCGCAGCAGTACATAATGAATAAATATATCATAAAGTTAATCTATGATAAATTTATAATATTATGTTCATAGTTTGTGTGCTTAATCATAATCAGTTCTAGGTGGAAGGTGTGTCACTTCTTTTATAAAAAACATATTAAAGTATTTGACAAATTTGTCATTATTTTTCTAGTAACTTTCATGTTATACGAAGCTTGAGGTCCCGGGTTCGATTCCCGTGTCGGGGCAGATATTTGTATGAAAAATACGAATGTTTGTTCTCGGGTCTTGGGTGTTTACTCGTAATATGTATTTAATATATTTTATGTATCTATCTATATAATTATATTTATCCGTTGCTTAGTACCCATAACACAAGCTTTGCTAAGCTTACTTTGGGACTAGGTCAATTGGTGTGAATTGTCCCGTGTTTTTTTTTTTTTATTGATTCGCTGTAGGTACATACCTATCAAAAATATATTTATAAATAGCTTTTGCCCGCGGCTCCGCCTGCGTGGTATTCGGTTATCGCCCGCTGTTCCCTCAGGAACTGTGCATTTTTCCGGGATAAAAAGTAGCCCATGTCACTCTCGGGCCCATAAACTATCTCTATGCCAAAAATTACGTCAATCCGTCGCTCCGTTACGGCGTGAAAGACTGACAAACACAGAAACACACTTTCGCATTTAAAATATTAGTATGGATATATTCGTTGTAAAGCATTAAACAGTGTTCCTAAAGTCCCATCATTTATATTTTATTTAACTTCATAATATATAATTTAAATATTAGATAGGTAATAACATAATTCATATATACTAATGTAAAATGCATTGTATTCAATTACCCATAAATAAGTAGGTCTATTTGCATGGAGTGAATAATGGCATGCCACAGTATACAGTGTTTTTTCGACGATAATGATTCATTTTTGACTTTGAAGCTTCTATAATTAGCGTGAACAGCAAGCATTATCACTTGTTTCGCTTTCTCGGACTGTTAAAGTGTATAAAATCTACAAGTGCATCGTTCTGAAGTGAACGATAGGTACAATCGTATTTCTTTCCCTCTGGATATAGTTATCTTTGTACCTGTTGTCTGTTTTGCTGCGGTGATCAATAAAAAGTCATTAAAAATATTATATTGTGTTGTATTTTATTGTATTGTATTAAAGAATAATTAAAGACTAGCAGTGGTCGTACGGCCAGCAGTATGATGATTTCGGACCAATGCATGTAAATGCGTAATTTCTTCAATGTTTTCTTTGCAAAATACACTGGGCGTGTTGTACCACGATGGACAACCTTTGCACCAGAAAGGATTCACAGCAGGGTCAAGCCATCTCTCACGAAGACTTAGAAAAAATTGTCTCAGAGCCTTAACAACCGGTCGTCTCCATGGGACAAACAAATACCTAGTCTGCGAGCGCCGGGTACTATTCGCGCTTTTTAAATGGCAGCCATTTCAGCAGCCGCTCCCCCATCCTCTCTCTAAATTAGTATTGTTTGCATCTCATTGAAGTTTGTAGAATCTGTTTGTCTGTTGTGTTTCGGCGTGGATAGTAAGACAGCCGGTGAAATTACTGAGGTATCCCATCTTGGGCCTCTAGGTTGGCAACGCATCTGCAATACCCCTGGCGTTGCAGATTTTTATGAGCGGTGGTGATCTCTTACCATCAGGAGACCCACTTGCTCGTTTTCCATCCAGTCGAATAAAAAAAAAAACGTTTTTCTGTTACGTTGTACTTCTTTCATTCTAAAACCGTGCTGTTACATATCTGTGTTATATGACATTAACAGCTCTGCTGCAATGGACAGTGCAATTACTTCCAGCACACCTATGCCTTGTTAATTAGTTGTAAGTGTTGAAACATTTATGATGATCATCCACGGTAAATCTTACTCTGGATTGAACATTACATACCTAATTAGAAATTAAGTAGATTTATTACATTTCATAGGTTTTCGGGAAGTTGATTGGGCCAGATGTCTAGTTATTTTGTTTTGTCATAACTTGTACTTACTATAAAACTGTTTTTACGAATAGCGAATAACTTATTCGTTCTTATTCTTAAATCTTTCTTGTTTAGATTTCATTGATCCAAACGTACCTACTGTAGGTACTGGTAATACGAGCAAAAACAGAATATGTTAGAAATCCCAACTAATATTATAAATGAAAAACCGGCCAAGAGCATGTCGTACACGCCCAGGATAGGGTTCCGTAGTCTTACTCTCCACGCCGAAACACAACAGTGCGTGCACTGCTGCTTCACGGGAGGATTAGCGAGCAAGATGGTGGTAGCAATCCGGACGGACCTTGCACCAGGACCTACCACCTGCAAAATTACTTCTTTAAATTATAGAATCGAAATTACTAATAAAAAGAATATTCTATCGTGTGTTTAAAAAAAAGGAATATACTATTGTACACACATTTTATTTCAGTGGCAACATTGTCGTAGATTCTTTGGTCTTGAATTCCAGTTTTAAGTATAGTGACATACCTACCTACCGACCTACCTTTTCCTGGGGGCCAATCAATGGCCGCCATGTGGTCGACACGTTTGGATGTGTATTCCCTTGAATTAATTGAGCATAATACTGGCGACAACGGTTCGACAGACCGAACATAGTTGATTGTGTGTGTTTTATTTCTTAACATTTTTAATATAATTAAAAAATATTTTTTTTTATTTTTTACTACAACATGCTTCCTAGTAACACAGTCACAAAAGGTGGTTACAGTGATTGAATGCAAGAGACTAATTTGTCTCGAATGTTCTAAAAAATTATATCGATTGCCGACAAAAATGTTTGTTTTGAGGGTTTGCAATTTTATAAAAATAAAATGTTCAAATGTAAAATTAAACCAGTTTAATAACTTGGTTGATCATTCAATTTGATGAAACTTTAGTAATAATTTATTGTTGTGTTCCTATATTTTGAGATCTGATATCCCCTTAGGGTAAGAAATATTACAGTAAGGATAGGAGAAGTACTGAAATGTGTTAAGTAAGTTTATAAAAAAATCTATTAATTTACTTTGTAATTTTTATTGCAAATAAAAAGCATAGACTGTTAAAATTGTATTTATTACTGTTTTAATAAATTTAAACTAAATTTATATAATTATTGCATATCCTTTAAAACTAGTGGTCTTCTAGACCGCTCATAGGTGGTTGTTTCTGAAGCAGGGCGTAGGTAGTTAAGGGTTTAACCTATCAGTGTTAAGGTGTCGACCTTTTTGAACTCTACATTTCCTCGCTCCACACAAAACAAATTAATGTAATAAATGCAAAAGTAATGTATGTAAGTCTGTCGATTTCGATAAAGTTTGGCATGGAGATTGTATGCCACCCCTGAAAGAACTTAGGTAGGATAGTTTATGCCAGAAAATTATAAATATAAAGCCTGCGGGATAGCGACAAACGAATTCTGTGCAGACGGAGTCACGGCCAACGGCTAGTACTTGTACTATTACTTATTCCGTGCGGCTTGTTAAACAGGGCATGACAAGTGATTTTCAAGTTACGATATTCTAACTATGGCATTAAATTATGTAATATCTTTAAAAGACCAACTCTTGTATAGGTACTTATTTATTTTGGGGGATCTCGGAAACAACTCTAAAAATGTCAGTGAAGTATTCTTAACACGTGTTTTTGAGATATAACAAAAAAATATCCTCGAGCAAAGCTCAGTGGCATAGGTATGGTAGGTTCAGCGTAATTATTTTTTATATTTTATAGGCAGGCACACACTTTCATTAAAAATCATTGATTTTATTTCGAATTTCGTTAGACATTGCATTCATTATCACATTTGCAAAAAAACAAGCCAAATTATTTTCACATTTTCAAATAATGTTAAATATTTAGTATACTGGCCAACATAAAGTATTGATACCTCAGCTATACTACTAATTCATTTGGTTATACTGATAATTTCCTAGTTCGGTATACATTATTATTAGATAAATATACTCTAAACTTTTAATAGGATTGAAACTTAGGCAGCGTTGATAAGTATTGGAGATAATATCTTTCGAAATTCGCCTTCCGTTATCCTTTCTTATTATATAACGGACGTTAAAAGTTTTCTAATACCGCCCCGGTTTAAATTTCAGGTAAAGACGAAAATCTCAATCAAACTTTGAAGCTTTTGAGGCGTAAATTTTTAGCTCGCTGCTCCAAAGTTTGACGAAAACGTGACCACAAGTGGTCGAAATAACGAACGTAGGAAATGTTGGTATTGATTTTGATCACCGGGAGATAGCAAAAGACATTACGTTTTTAATTTTATACGCGGATAAAATATCTGGGCACGGTAACTCCTAAGTCGTGAACAGAAAATATTTTGTAGGTATGCGATGTAACTTATTGTTAGTTAAACTATGTTACAATTAGGTTATTATGTTATAGTAATTTGGATTCAAATTGAATTGCAAGTTATTCATAAATCATGGTTACTCCACATTTCATGTTGAATTGCAATTACAATGTTGTATAGAATAATTAATTAAAACTCTGCAAATGGTTGCCTGGAAACTGTTAAATAATGAGCTGTGAAAAATTAACACAAATTCAGGTCAATACCAATTAAGACTTAGGATAACCGCAGGTCGATTTTAAATAAAAAATACAAGTATTGCTGCAGTAATTTAGTAAAACCCAGTATTTCAATTTTACTGCCGGATCTAATAGTTTACATAGATAAACATAGATGTCGCTAGTCAGTCAAGTTAAATATGTAAACTAAGGGGCTGTTTCATCATCCATTGATTAGTGTTAACTGTCGGTTAAATGTGATACCGTCTCTATTTGTTTTGTTCGAATAGACGGAGACGGCATCACATTTAACCGTCGGTTAACGCTAATCAATGGATGGTGAAACAGCTCCTAAACATTTTATTCAAATCTCATTCTCAATCCGTATAGTGTTCGTCTGCATTTTCTAGTTTAATGCATCCAGATCTTAAATGCATCCAGTCCAAAGTAATCAAATTTTATAATACTACATATAGAATCGGGCTTCCACTGTAGAATATAACCCGGATATAACCTGGACCGTGTGTCAGTCTGTTATGGCTCGGAGAGGTCACGTTTTGCTGACATAATAAGGCCTTGCAGTGCAATGTGCATGTATTTCTTTGTGAAATTTTCATTCAGACATTTTGTAGAACTTCAAAGGTTAGACTTTATCACATTTCGGAAAACGTGAATCTCGACCTGAAAATTAAATCAAAGGTTAGAAAACAAAAAAATATCGCGCGAGCAAGCAAATGGAACTGTTAGATAGCAAGCATGTACAGTCAAACCATTTGATTCCTGACCCACCGTAGAACGTTTTCACAGTAAGTGTCATAATAAATTCCCTTGTCAAGCAATGCGATAATGTCACTATGACTTTTTCTACGAAAAGGTTCCACAGTGCGTCACAATTCAGTTGGTTCGAGTGTACGGAGTGTACACTCGGACTTGAAACAAAAGATCGGTTTTCTTTTTCTTTCCATTTGAATTTTCAGGAAAACGAAGAAAACCGACGACTCCCGAGCAACATTCATATTCCGGTTGAACTGCATAAAAATTCAAAGGAATAATGTATTTTTCATCATCATCATCTCGGTTTTTGTAGGTATGTCCTAATGCTGGGCACAGGCGTCCTCTCAGAATGAAAGGGCTTGGACTGCGCTGTTTCCTCGCGCGCCCAGTGCGAATGGTTTTTTCACCGCAAAGTTCATATGTATTCTGAAAAACTCATAGATGCGAGCCCAGACTCGAACCCACGACTCTCTGCTTTGTTTAACTAGGCACCACAGCTTTTCAAAAAAAGGTTGCTAGAATGCAATCAAGTAGGCCATTTCAACGTCTATAAAAAAATAGAAGATTATAATAATCCTGTTTTTTAATTCAGCCAAAAATAAGTGCATATACCTAATTGTAAAATTTAATTAAGGTCGGTTAGAAAGATACAGTGAAATACGTAATAAACAAATAAACGAACAATCTTAGTTTCACGTTATATAGGTACCGAACTAAAAGCTAGAAATGTGAATAATTCCACTTTAAATGCGAGAAACGGTAAACTACGAAAATATAAAAAATTCATGAGCACTTGCAAATATGAGAATTTTACTTCAACTAAGTATCTGAGAGTTTCAAGCTTGTTATATGTACATAGTGATCATAAAGATACTTGCGCTCGCTTGTGTTTACATACAATTTTTTCAACACCATAGTGCAACATACTCGTATAGTTACTCTTTAAAGCCGTACACTTCGAACGCCGATAAAATTAAAGCAACATTTACAGAAGTGTTCAGTCAATCACTTTCTGAAATATTCGGGATTAATTTTTAAACACTTTGTTAATACCTATCAGCGTACCGCGTCCTGTTTTAGAATATGACGGACCCATTTATCTTCCCGTGGGTGTTGTAAAAGGCGACTAAGTGACCCGCCTTATGTAAGAAGAGAGCAGCGCTCTCAGTGAGGGCTAAAAGACAGGCGTTAGTATCGTGAGGCTTTTTAGGGTTCCATAGCCAAAATAGCAAAAACAGAATCCTTATAGTTCCGCCATGTCTGTCTGTCTGTCTGTCCGTCCGCGGCTTTGCTCAGGGACTATCAATGCTATAAAGCTGTAATTTTGCACGAATATATATTATATTATGTAAGCTATGCCGATAAAAAGGAACAAAAAAATTCAAAAATAAATTTTAGACTACCTTCCATAGACGTAAAGTGGGGGTGGTTTTTGTTTCCTCATCCAACCTTGTAGTGTGGGGTATCGTTGGATAGGTCTTTTAGAACCATTAGTTAGGGGGATGCTTAAACGATTTTTCGATTCAGTGATTTGTTTGCAAAATATTCAACTTGAAAGTGCAAATTTTCATTAAAATCGAGCGTCCACCCCCCTCTCTAAAATCTAAACCGGTGGGTGGAAAAAATTTGAAAAGTATATCAAACTTACAAGAAAAATTATAACCGTTAAGTTTTATTGAGAATTATTAGTAGTTTAAGAGTAAATAGCAGCCTAAGCTATAAAATATACCTAAACTTGGAATATTCCGTACAAAATACGAAATCCTTAGAAAAATATTACTTAATTTTTTCGTAATGGCTACGGGACCATATTTCATTCGTGTCCGGCACGCTCTTGGCCGGTTTTTTGACGTTACAGTCTTGCTTGCAACTGGCCCATTTAGTTATTAGCCAATTGCAAGCAAGACCGTAACCAGAAAAACCTCACGATTCTAACACCATCTAGCGATATTTCGCCTGTATTTTAGCCCTCATTGATTGATCGATTATATTAAATAATAATAAAAAAACACTAATGGACTCGGGACTCCAGCACTGCGGCGTGGAAGGCAAAGGGAATTCACCACACTATTTTCTCAAGAAAGTCGTCAATCGTCAGGAGAGTTCGTTACTGATCCTCAACCAATGACCACGGCTACTTTGTTACGACAAGAGTCTACCGAATTTAAAGAAGTGGTTGTTTCATTCATTATCATCATGTCAGCCGAAAGACGTCCTCTGCCTCCCCAAGACTCTCCACTCAGACCGGTCTTGTGCTTTCCGCATCCAGTTCCCGCGACCTTAACCAGGTCGTCGCTACATCTTGTTGGAGGCCTGCCGAGAGCTCGTCTCCCGGTCCGCGGACGCCATTCGAAAACCTTCTGACCCCATCGGCCATCAGTCCTGCGAGCAATGTGCCCCGCCCACTGCCACTTCAGTTTCGCAGTTCTTTTGGGTTATTTCATTAAGTATGTTCAAATTAGATTCGAAGGATTAACGAAGCTTACGTTCGAAATATTTCGTAACAGGTCGACCTAACTAACAACACGGGCCTGCAATAAAATACATGAATAATTTGCCAAATTTGCGTTCAAAAGGATCCACGGCCACAATTAATTTGGATCCCGCCCTTCCATTTGTAGTGGTCATCTTAACTCGAGAGAAATTGAGCAATACATTACAGGGTTCTTGACAGAAATACTTGGCGTGGATTGATATACCGCATGGCCTCAATTGAAATATCGGTGTACCATTGGATTTATGGATCTAGGATCAAACTGAGGTAATAATGGTGTCCGTAGACGGTTCTAAATTGAAATAGGTGATTTCCACTAAATTGGTAAGATTTGGTATAGTACGTGTAGTGTGAAGAAATACGAGTAAAGGAAAAATAGTACGTACAAACATTTTGCTGTTGCACACGTTTTATTGAAACAAATCCAGGAATAGGCTATATTCCTAACAATACCTATATAATAATTAGACACGTATTTTTGGTTTTGTCAGTTAAAAAAACTACGGACTTTTAAATTACTCAATTAAAGTTCCGTGTACGCGTCACACCTACGTACACTTTTTACTAAGAAGTGACGTCACGGTCAGGGCCCCCAATTGGCATTGTTCACTTTTTTTATAACTCTTTTTTATCTTATTTCCTTAAAATATAGATAATTTCAAGATTCTTATTCGAATATCTTTGCTTAAAAAGGTATAGTTAATTATTTTTTAAATGTCAGATACGACGTCTCGTAAATTACGCATGGCGGATGAAACCAAGTGAAAGGCCAAGTAAAATAATATTAAAAAAAACGAGCTAGTTGTCAATGTCAATAGATGCTAACTGTCCGTGTCACATTTAATCGGATATTGTTTTGAGAAAGAGTAGAGATAAACAGATAGGTTAGTCTGAAAAGAATCATAATTATGCCTATTGATTAACTACCTCTCTGGGTATTGTATGCAAACTATGATACATTTTATTTTAACGCATGTAGGGGGTATTTCAATAATAAAAATAAAATCATTGATTGCCACAGAAAATAAGAGAGGACTAAATTGAAAATACAAACTGAAATATAGATGCAAAGAAAAAATAGAAAAATAAAACCATAACTGGGAATCGAACCCAGGTCCTCGGTATTCCGTACCGCGTGCTATACTCGGTATAGCACGTATATTTCAATTTGTATTTTCAATTTAGGTTTTACGGGATGACCGTAAAAGTAAAAATTTGGAATTGAAATAAAAAAAATACAAAAAGATTCCAAAAAACCAATCTTTATGAGAGGACTACAAAAATAAAAACTAAAAACTTTAGCTTTACTACCAAGCCTCATGACATAATAATAAAAAATAACATTAAAAATTACCTGCAGTCAATTTAGCAGTTAACGCGATTTTCAGAATAAACTATTAATATTTTTTGTATATTTGGAACAGTTAAGCTACAGCCTTTTTCTGTGAACATCCATTTTAATGATCTGAACGATCTTTCTACGTCGGTAGTTGTAACAGGCGCGAGAAGGGACTTAATCTCTTCAGGTTCTGATCAAATAAAATGAAATGAAATGAATTTATTTATTTGCTTTAAACGTAGTACATTAGATGTTCAATGATTTATGAGTCTCATACATTCAAACTTTGTAAGTCATGCAAATATTGAGATTTACTATATTAATCTGTCATCTCCCAGGATAACGGGATCAAAGGAATTTGAGCACAAATTTGTGCATTTGGAGAGGACAGGTTAATAACAAAATACTACTAGTACTCTAATATATATCCATTTGTTTAGTTCCATCTATTATAAGGACATTTTCCAACAAAAATGTCCGTTTGATAAAAAATATTATTTTTAAATGAAGTATATAATATTAAATTTTCAATTATTAAATTACTAATTATTCAATTATCAATTATATAATTATTTATTTTTTACATAATTATCCAAGAATTCCCTCAGAGAGTAATAACACTTCTTGTGAAGCCAACGAAATAGTTGAGTTTTGAAGGAATTCAATGGGAGTAGTTTTATTTTATTTTATACTCCGGTAAATTATTGTAAAGTCTTATGCACTGTATGAAACTATTTCTCTTTTTCATTATTGTATTTATCTTAGGTAAATCTAATTTGTCAGGATATCTTGTGTTGTATAAAACTATTGTTCAATACACGAACATAAAATAAATATTAAAATAAATTAAAATGTACACAAAGAAAAATATTTATCAATGGCAACATTAAATCTAATCTTATCTATGTCTAAAATCTGTTGTCTATGTTTCTCTCTCTTCTATCTAGACTTCTATCAGTCAGTGGCCTTCTAATTTGCTGGCCCAAAAAATACATTTTTAAGTATAAATTACAGTGTTTGTAATAAAAAACTTTAATAAAGTTAATTATAAATATTCTCGCGTGTTTTTATACAACTATGTCGCTTTTCTTTAAACATTTCAGAATGCAATTTAACAAATACGCAAACCTCATAAATGTAAACAGAATAGACTTATCTCTTTCATTTATATAATATTATGTTTTAATGTGTTTTTATTAAATTAATTCCTCATTAGGCAGAAACTTGCTAGAGTACATTCTGTTTTTTATGTCAATACCTACTCTGTGGCTAATGTCAAACATGTATGTGACAATTGACTGATATCAATTGCCTGCGACCTGCACGAAATTCCGTCCCTCTCACTCTCGTATTAAATAATATAAAAGCGTCAGCGGGACGGCAGATACGAAATTCGAATTTTGCACTTCGTAATACGGGCCCTGCGTGACAGATATCATACATAAACCTAGATACTTATAGATTTACTTTTCAGGTAAAGGGATTCATTCCTTAAAGAAAAACATGAAGGTCAAACTAAGGTCAAACATATTTTTGCTAATATTTCGTAACCCTTGAATATTTTGGAATCAGAATAGGAGAAAATTGTTCAAAAACCCTATCGCTTGAAATAGTTTTCGAATCAGGGTACATTGGTAAAATAATAATAATATGAACAATGCCAATTCTTGAACTTTGTTGCGCTTCATCTTTGTGATATTTAGTTCGATTAACAAAAGTAAAACTACGTATCAAATATTTTTTTAATAAACCAACTGACGGACTGCCTTTATTAACCCAAGAATCTACCCAATTCTTAAAGAGCCATAAAAAGTATGATTAAATAAAACACTGTCACTGGCGTTATATTTTAAGTATTGTAAGGAATTACAAATAATTAAATGGATACAAACTGATAATCAAAAGATGCATATATTTAGGCTACTGAACCAAATTGAGATAAACGCGTACGTGATTGTGGGTGACCCCAGCACCCAAGCAATTAAAGCACCCAACGGGCACTCGAAATAAATCGCGGACTTTTAAAAACGGATAGCATCAAACGACCCCTTAAATAACATATTAAAAACATAACGTCGAAAATCGTAAATGATCCAAATGTCCCATTTAAAGATACGTACCTTAATAAAATAAAAAGCTTCGGAATAACATGTTGTCAAAACAGCGATTCTCTTTTATTAAACCCATTATTTCGGTTTCAAGGAAATCGTAAATCCTTAATGGATTTTCCTTGTTTCGCCTGATCATGTGTTGAGAGAAAAAATATGCGTTTGACGAGTAATACGTATTTTCCTGCTCAAAATGTCAATATGATGTCGGTCCACCAAATAAAGGTTTGATGGAAGCAACAGAGCCAAACTACCCAGATTTTAGATATTGTAAGTATTAATTAGGGAATAGAAGACTATACAATTACTTATTTTTCCGATCGAACCATGTTAGGTACTAAATAATAAACTAGAACCCATTGAAGAATTTCTCTTTCTGTTACGACAACACCGATTAGAAACCATACGAGGGGGCATTTTCTTTCTTTCAATTTAATATATTAATTACATACAAATTATAAAAAAACTAAGTACACTTTATTTATGAACTATTTTATCCGTGGCTGATAGCGTCTGGTTGCCTTAGCCTTTATACATATTACTTTATGCTCTAGTAGAACATTAAAACTAATTTTAATATAGGTACATTGCCTAGATCAGGCCCATCATGTACAAATTTTACGAGCATGACAATTTTTTTTAATCGCTTTCATCGGTGTTCTTTATCTACCTACCTAAAAATACATAATTAATGCTAGTTACAAAATTGTTCTGCTGTTGGCGGTGCTGAGAACTTTGACAAACGACACCTAAAAAATGCCACTTTAATAACGGAGTAACATAAAATTTGAATAATGGCTAAGGTAACATAAAGGCATTGTACAATTTCAGATGACGTTAAAAAAAATGAGAGGCTTAATGCGGCTATGTCCAATAAAGGAGCGGAACTTTTGTAGGATTATCCCTCTTTACCTCCTGCGTCACGCATAATTTAATGTGCCACTTTACTGTCTACCCTCATCTGCATCCTATAAAAAAAGGGAGTAGATTATTGTCGAAAGTATGATTCTGCATCGTTAATTTACCGTTTTAGAAGCACTTGTCTTTCTTGGAACATACATGTTGTTCAGTGGTCACCTAATTAGGGGTAAATATTAGTTTATCTGAGCCACTATAGCACTGAGAACAGATGGCCCTTGGGGCCGAAAAGTTCTCAAATGGAGACCGCGGATCAATCGCAGTGTAGGACGTCCGCAAACGAGATGGATAAATGATAAAGCCGCGGTTTCACGGTACATGCAGGCCGGCTCTAACTGAAGCAACTGGAATTCTATGGAGGAGGCCTATGTGTATATGTCCAATATTGGATGTCTGATTTTGATAATCGCATTAAATCGGCTTTACCTCGCAGCTTCACCCCCACGGAAGAAGAAAAAAATCCAGTTCTCTTCCCCGTGGGAAGTTCAAAATATCTTTTTTTAGCGTAGGTACATCTATCCTCAAGGAAAGGTTCATTTAATATCCTCAAAGACTGGTTAATTAAATAAGTAATAATCCTCCTTCGGGCAGTCGAGTAAAAACAGATGTGTTCAGTCAAACTAAGCAAACCATCTGCTGAGTTATTCCGTATTAATTTTCATACATCATCTTGTTAAATAAATAGATTGATTTGGCTCATATCTGTACCCAAAAACGACGATAGTTTTCTTTCCACACGTACCTACCTACAGCACGTGCTACCATTACCACACATATTTTCGTGTAAGTGCTTGTAACGTTTCAGTTCCTCTTTTCCAAACAAAATGTTGAAGATGTGGCATTCAGTAAACCGCCACGTAATTAAAGTAGTAAACGATACCAGCTTGCGAAAAACTACATTTTTGTTAAACTAAAAACTGCAAATAAGCAACATAAGACGTGGACTAGCAAGCACTTTTTAAATTACCATACTTTGTAATAGTATACATACTTACAATTAATACCATCTACGAGTAGTGGGTGATTGTGTAAAAATGTTAACTTTTGTTACTTTAATTAACGGCTTGTTACTTTTTCTCAAATGGCCTAGCATAGAGTATTGATAACCCACCATGACCATTAGTTATCTGCCATAACGTATGCTATAATACACATACCACATGGCGATCCTGACTACTCGGGGAGACCTATACCAATGGGAAACAAGGACGGCACGATTAGAAGTTCAATGGGACGGTTTTTGTTATAATTTAGTCATCTGATATCATAGATATCTAGTCATCTGGATATCTTTTTGAGCAATAGTCTCCACGTAGCATCTACTAGAGTGAAGTGGAGAGCTGACATTAAAAGAATTGGTCAGCGGTGTCACCATAAGTACTTAACAGCGAGAGAAACGAATTTCGAATTAAATATTTAAGTAAATTGGATAATAATCCATGTATTTAGTTACACATATTAATAGGTAAACCAAAGGAGTCTATTGTTAATATTGTCCATCAAATTGATGCTAAATACCTGAAATGAACCAACTATTTAAAAATCTATAACAGAATTAAAATTGATGTTGATCAACCAGTAATACAACAAGGTAACATATTAGCTACCTATATTGCAATCTTGATCTCAATCAAAGAATCAATGTGTAAATTACAAAGTAACTAACTAAAAAGTAATAAGTAGATAGTTACTATTTTTTGTATCTAAATACAAATATTTCTGATAGAAAAGACAGATTATAATTCACCTCCCAATATTTTTTTTTGTTATTCCTTTATCACCAGAATGCGGTCCTATTGAACGTTAGACTTTTAGGAAATTGAAAATTGATGGAAGAAAATGTATCGGCAAATTTAATAAACTCGAGTTCCCTATACGTGCTTCAAACAGCAAACTGTCGGTAAGCTCCGCTTCACAGAATACGAGGATGTAGAAATGTACATCGGATAAAGGATGTGATTTATTCCCATTTCTTTTTTCCGCATGTTTACTTGCTGCATTTCTTGGAGTTTTTGCGATCCCATTATGTTTTCATTCCGTACTTTATTTATGAATGCCGAGCTCACACGCGCGAAATTTAAATTTGCTTTTTGAATCGTGAAATGAATTTTACATACTCCATAACGTTATTTAAATATAGGCGGTACATGAAGAGCAAGTTTTTTCTTGTCGTTTGTGTAAATGTTTAATTATTCATTATTTTGCAAACTTTTTTAACTGTTTGTATGTGAAGTTTTCCTTTCCTGTTTAGGTTAGCTTGAAAATATCCCTGTTAGGGATAAGTTCGCCTTTGTACTCTTTTTGTTTTGTTGTTTTCTTTTTGTATTATTTTTGTGTTTTATGTACAATAAAGTATTTACATACATACATACATACATACATGTTTCTATAGTTTTCTGTGTAACAAAAATTTCGTAGATATTGTTTCGAGCCATACAAAAATTTTAATGGATTCTAGATTAGCTAATTTCGAAACAGCAGCCGAGAAATAGAGCAGTCAAAAATAGAGTAGTCGGTTCAATTTTTTGTTATAACTTTTTTACGCTTTTTAGTGTAAATAATCTAAGATACAATAGTTTAATATCAACTGCTCGTTACCTTTTACGAAAGATTGCTTTTTCCGATGCAGAGATGTTCATTATTGAGGAGGCCTGATCCTTCAGCACTCGTTTTACCATATGCATTACGACGAGCATAAATTGCTTAGCAACTGTATTAAAATAATTAAAACTCAACCCGTGAAATACTTGTTATTGCGTAGTAACTCTAATGGTCAACTGTGGTCTTCATCATCAGTTCCACTTCACCAAATGACGATTTTCAAGAGCAAATGCACGAGTTACTACTAAATATATCCAATTTACTATAGGTGCCCCTACAACATTTGAAAAGTTCCCTCGATTTCCTTAAGATCCAATCATCAGATCCTGATTTGGTGCTTATGGGACCTAATTGAAGACATTCCTAGACGAACGCAAAAAAAAAACAAATCGGTTCAAAAATGAGTGTGTTCTGAGGTAACAAACATAAAAAAAATACAACCGAATTGATAACCTCCTCCTTTTTTGAAGTCGGTTAAAAATTAACAATAGACTTTAGCTCCGTGCTTTAACTTTATTTAGCACTGGGACCACGTACTTGACAACTTCGTCTCGTGATCATGGCGCATCTGCAATGCAACTGTGCCGAAATATTGAGCTTCTCTAAAACCAAGGTACGCAGAACAAAACCCGAATTTAAATAATAAAATTAGTAATGACCGTGTTAGTCCAAAACATTCTGTACGAAGGAGCTTATTTGAATATCTTTAAAATTGGCTACTTACGAGTGTACAAACTCCGGTTACCAATGTTCATTACTGGCCTCCGAAACTTTAATACATGTATGTTTACCTACCTACTCCCTACAACTTTCACGACACATAAGTTAATTAGCATAATTTGATTCACAAGTTATGGTGGTCAATTCAATACAAAAGCTGTTTTTAAATGTCTCACACTAGAAGTAGAGTTGCCTGATACAAAATAGATAACAGAACACAAATACAAACGTAGGCACGTAGCTAAACCAAAAAAGCTAATACACCATAAACTAAGCAAACAAATCTCGCAGAGATTACGAATAAGTTGGAAGAACAGATACGAGTATAGACTTCAGGATCTTAATTTTAATCTTAGTAACCAAGTATCAATCTTACCTAAGCCAAGATAAGGAATTTATACATTAAATGTTCACTAATTGCATCTTTCTTTCCTTGCCTTACGTAATTAGCTGCTAGACAAATCACTCGGACATCTTAGACAAATGTTTGCGATGGGGGATAATGAACCTCTTTCTTATCTGTTCAAGACGATCAGTCACTCAGTGGAAGCGAGCGGTAATATTTGGGTAAGAATTCTACTCTACTTAAATTATCTTGCACAACGAGCACTTAAACTGAGTTTTCGACGAAACTTTGTACATTAATAACTGTGAAATCAAAATGACTGTCTCGTTTAATGCCGTAATCATACTTCTTAATTCTAACCAGTAGCGACATGTACAGCCTAATTTCGGTTCGTGCAACAGTAATCCATTTGTCCTTAAGATAGGCATCTATTAAGTAACTCCTAAATCCGCTCAACTTAAGGCAGCATTAAATGGATCCCTTTATTCACACAGTCACGTCTCCGAATTTGTTAGCGAAAACAGATTTTACTCCAAACGCATCGCGGGGTAGAACACGCGACTATTCTAATCTGAACCCTTGTAGCACAAATATGTTCTCCTTTCTAGTCGAAATCTTGTTTACTTGATAAAGGAAGGGCAGGTCAGGATAGTCTGGTCAGTACACTCAAGTACACTAATCCTTAGTAAATTGAAATGTAACGCCGAAGATTGACGTCGCAAAGTCCGCCGTTTTGCGTTAAATAATTTTCTACGCGCTAAGTGAACCCACTAATTATAACATAAGATACTTAGCCATTCAAATATTGTAGTTGTTGATGAAGAGAAGTATTTTCTTTCATTATCACAAACATTTATGTAAAGACCCCGTTTTTTTGGCTCAAAATAGCATTTCAACAGACACTATTGGCCTCACCAAAATTTAACACGTCTTAGTCGTGCCTAAAGGACAGTACAGTTTTCTTTTTACTGGCTAACTTAAAATACATTTTTATTGGTTGTTTAAGCTTTTATCGTAACGTGGTAGGAGTATAGTCTACTAGTTACTTCATTGCAATGTGCGACCTAAAACGAGTTCTTGCGACCTAGTGTTACTTGACGGTAATGTTATTTATTAAAAAACCGGCCAAGAGAGTGTCGGACACGCCCGAAATAGGATTCCGTAGCCATTACGAAAAAATTAAGAAATATTTTTCTAAGGATTTCGCATTTTGTACGGAATATTCCAAGTTTAGGTATATTTTATACCTTAGCTGCTATTTACTCTTAAACTACTAATATTCTCAAGCAAACTTAGCTGTTATAGTTTTCCTTGAAAGTTTAATATACTTACTATCATCCTGATTTTTTTTAATGTGTCCAGTCCAGTTTAAGACAAGAATAAAGTTAAAAGTTGGTTGCTAAAATTGACGTACAGTGATACTGAGAATCTTCTTGTATCTGTAATATAGGTCATCCCTGATTGTTTACCTTTTTATAGAGCATATTCCACTTGGTGTATGTCTAATCTAGTTTTTTTTTTTTCTTTTCTGATAATCCCTGAGTGTTCATCGTTTTGCTATTGGTTAAACCAATTATTACCTTGTTACTTTAATTGCTTTTCATTGTACTAAAGAAAGTTATTGTACTGCCATTTTGTCCTAACATTGTATTTAAGATGTTCGAAATCGGAGAAATCATTTGCCCCTAAGATACAGGTATTTTATACCTAGTTTAGGGACAGAATTGCTGAATACTCTATAACAAACCTATGTAAAAAAGTAAACCTAATTATTGTATAGTGAACTGTAACATGTTTATGTACAAACAAATTTATTATTATTATTATAGTTTAGATTTTAGAGGGGCGGGGGGATGCTCGATTTTCATGAAAATTTTCACTTTAAAGTTTAATATTTCGCAAACAAATAACTGTATCGAAAAATCGTCTTGGCAAACCCCTAATGGTTTTAAAAGACCTATCTAACGATATCCCACACTGTAGGGTTGGATGAAAAAAAAATCACCCCCACATTACGTCTCATGGGAGGTAACCTAAAAAAATTTTTTTAATTTTTTATTGTACCATTTTGTTGGCATACTTTACATATAAATCCGTGCAAAATTATAGCTTTCTAGCATTGATAGTCCCTGAGTAAAGCCGCGGACGGACAGACAGACAGACATGGGGAAACTAAGGGTTCCGTTTTTGCCATTCTGGGTCCGGAACCCTAAAAAGTGGCTGTGACATGCGGACGGACATACAGACAGACATGACGAATTCATAAGGGTTCCGTTGTTTGCCATTTGGCTACGGAACCCTAAAAATGAAGCCTTTGATACTCGAGATGAAATGGAATTTGCAAGTTTTTTTCACAAGATTGAAGATAATAAAAAGTTCAAGCAAGAGGAAAATGATGGAGAAATTAATTATATTAGAGATGTTGCCGGCAATTTTTCCTGAATTTACTTTCATTTTTGAGAGATCATACTTATGGTTCTTACTACTTCATTTAAATGTCAATTTGCTTTTGGTGACTTAACTTACTTATCCAGAATTTAAACAGGACGAATTATAGTTTAAGCAACTTTAAGAATAAAACACTTTTTTTACCTACAACGGACTCAGTGGTTAAAAGGGCATAAACTACTATATTGTGCTGGTATTTAAAGAAAAATTACAATATTTTTGAAAATAATCTAACGTAGAATGTCATCAAAGCTTTGGAGTCAAGTTGAGCATTTTGTAAATTACATTTTGTAGCTTTGGCTTCACGAATTGGTAAACGAGATGCGTGTTACGATGGAGGTAGCAAAATTTTCAGCGGTGTCTTGTTAGCAAAGTTTGAAAATTCACATTACCGGCCAACGTTCTTTACTGAACTTTGTAAAAATGTGCATTTTTTTATTTTTTTTATCATGAGTGGGAGAAAAACGAGCATACGGATCAACTGATGGGAAAATATCACCACTGCCTATGAGCTCCAACAACAACTCAAGGAGAAGTCACTGGTCTGTTGCCAGGCTTTAAAGAAAGTATTAACACATTTTCTTGAATGCCCCGATCGATGTCTGGAAACACGGCTGACGAAAGTTGATTCTGCAATTTCATTGTATTAAATAATGTATTGTAAACTCTTTATTGTATATAAAAACACATGAAATTAACAAATAAAATAATAATAAGAAGTGCAAAGGCGAACTTAAAAAAATAATAATTATTAATGTTATTGTTTTCAATCGGTTACTTCATTTAAACCGTCTCTTTAAACCATTTTCATGCTGAATCACACTCATCTTTAGGGGATTCAGATCGAATTTCTTAGTTTCAATGTTTTTTTGTAGTTTATTATTATTAACAACAACGGCTTTAAGCAATATAGTAGCCCATATTAATTTAAGTTCATTGTCTTCGAGATATTGGCATCGAAGTTGAACATTTTAGGAAGAAAACTGGTTTTCTAGCCATAACTTTTGTGTTAATTAGTTTCAAATAAAAACACTTGACCAGTTTTTAGAGACGTCAAAGACAAACCCAAATATGTAGATTTCGTACCTATGTTAGATCTTCACGTCAATAGAGATACGAAATAAGTGTTTTTGCAGACATGTTTAAAAAAATCATACAAATTAAGTGTTATTTTTTTTCAAAATCTGGTAGATAAAAATGGAGATAAAGATTGGAGAACGGATAACCGTTTGACTTATAATCTATCTGTAGTGCAAAAGTAGGAGATACGATTCAAAACTGGTCAAAAATCGATGAAAACCTCGGTAGCTCCTTAAGCGAGGATGAGAAGATCTTAGCAAACAGCTCGCGTTTTTTTCCACAAGAACTAGATATTGGGAACTGGAAAATTGCAAGAAAAGTAAGAATACCTAGTAATTTGAAGAAGTGCAGATTGACGCATACAATATTGTAAAAAAGCATAGGTAGGTAAAGGAAGCCGAGTTTATTCTCACAACATCTCAAAAGGACTCAAAAAACCGCCAAAACTATCTCACGTAAGTGGACACCCCGTATGTAACGGGAAAAATTGCGCATAGCAAAATATTAGCACAGTTGTTTCTATGCACGTTGCATATATTTAGTACCCATAAACGCTATATGTATCAAATATCCCACATATTTTATAAATGCGAAATTTTTTGTCTTTTAATCTGTTTGTTTGTTACCTCTTCAAATCTAAACTATGAACCGATTTAAATGAAATTTGGTAAACAGATAGTTTGAGTCCTAGGAAAGGACTGACTAGTTTTTATCACGGAAAATTGCATGGTTCTTGCGGGATAGCGATAAAGGAATTCTTCGCGGACGGAGTCGCGGGCAACAGCTAGATTTTTACTAAATCTAAACGTACCATAACATAAATAATCACCGATTCAACTCCAGGCATCCGCATAAAACGTGCACCGATTTCCATCGAGCAACCTTTTGGTTTGCCCCCGCTGCAATAAGATGAACGTTTATTAAATAAACTTTGTATTCACCGGCGAATTTTCACTGTAAACACAAACAATAGCTTTTATTAGGGAACCGGCTTCCTTTATAAATCATGTTCTCCTTTCAGCGTTTGTCGTAATTTAATAAAAAGTGCCAGTTGATCAAATGAATAAACGTCAAATTGTCAGCGAAGATGCGGAGACGATTTGACGCGGACGATTGAGCTCTTCATTTGTAGGTAAACGCACTGTGTACAAAAAGCTTATTACAACTAAATTTTTCGGAGTAGGTACAGTCACCAACAGCAACTAACACAACGAAGCGTGCATAAATATCTGTTACGACTCTTTTTCTAGCGCCGGTTGACGTGTCTGATATTTTTGCATGCTCCGCTGTGGCATATATTGATGTAGGGGACTGTACCAATGAATAAGCCGTTATAGCCTATCGGTTTCATCTTTGGCCTCTCAAGCAGAGGACAAGAGGAAGATATTCTTGGGAGTCTAATCAACCATTAAGACCGAAATTTACTTTTTTCATTGATTTTTTATAATAGAAGTTTTATTGCTGCCTTTAAATATACACCACATTTCAAGTCAATCCGACCATTGCAAGTAGTTCAAAATTTGACCAAACAAAAACAAAAAATAGGGCAAGTTAAATAAAAGCTTGTGAAAATTAATGGTAGCCAAAAATCACTGTCATTTATTTCGCAGAAGAATTGTTTTTAAAACGATTCGTAAGCTTATGTTAGGAAAGTCTGCATGTTATCACCACATTTTGACACGTTATATACAGATAATGGTTGTTTGTTTTCATACTTCTTTTACTCCAAGAACTAAAATAACTCCTCAATAGAATCTATTCCAGATTTGATGTTTATCAAAACATTAAACAAATTATTCGGATTTTCATACACGCGTATTGAAATCGATTTTTCACCTCTAAAAATACATGTAAATGATTAAAAAGGAGAAAGAAATAGAGAAAAAGAATTGTGGTAAAAGTAGCCCTTACATTTTCATCCAAATCTTACCGCAGACGCTAACCCAACTCTAATTAAATTACCCAAAATTACAAAAAAAGCGGTCCAATTTATTAAATTACATTTTATTCAAACCCTTCGCTGGGGAGTTTCGGAGCGAGTGCGATTATTTCGAAGCCGAGATGGTCCCGTGGCCGCTTATTATGTACCTAACCTACCGCTCTAACATTTGCAATTCTACAACGAAAATATTATTGTTCATGGAATAATAAAACAAAGATTCAAGTTTCTGTGTTGAACAATTGAAACTCTGGTCCATGTAACAGAATCTTTGCGGGCAAAAATAATATTTTTACCTCTCAACTAATCCTTACCAATACATGTCTGCAATTCAAATTTAAAGTAATCAATGACTGTACTATTTTAGTCATTTTAAAAAGGCGTTTCCAAATACAATGATATTGTCGTAATCGAAAAACCTATAGATTTGTGATTGTTGCAGAAGCTTGAAATTATGTAGGTTATAAGGTATAAATGAAGGTAGATCTTGCAGCACAACCAATAAGAAAATTCTGGAAATCTTATTATTTTATTATCCCACACTACATAAATTTTGCTTAGGAGATTGGGCTCTACCACTGAATATTGAGAAGTACCTACAATCTTCTACGAAACCCTCGGTGCGCGAGTTTAACTCGCACTTAGCTGATTTTTTACTACATTAGCGAGTGAAAACAGTGTATTATAAGTACGTTATACCATACGAATCGCGAACTGCCACTATGTGGATTCCGTCGGCAATGATTGATGCTGTTACTTTAATTAATCTTGCTCAGGCTTCGACCCGCCCGGGTTGATTACCGTCTCGAGGCATTTGTCGCGGGTGATAGTGGAAGGTAATTTGGGGTGTATTGAGGGTGCCACCTGCCGTGCTGAAATACCTTGTCGTCAAAAAGCTGAGTTGATTAAGGAACGCTTTAAAGTCACTTCCTGTCGTGTTATTTAAGGGTGAAGCCAGATGAGCGTAATTTTTTGAGTTGTGATTCGCGTATTTTCAGTCGCAATTCGTATAAAAGAATATTTATTCACAAAGCCAAAAAAATATCATAACAAAATACAATGAAATAAACAGATAAAACATAACTTGTGAAGAGGTGAAGGACTCAGCAGAGCTGCTGGCTTTCGGTTCTCAGTTTGAAGAAGGAAATAGTAGTGTGGCTGACAATAAGCAAAACACTACCTAAAACATAATATTAAAAGTAAAAAAAAACTGCTGCTTTCAGTTTTATACGAAAGCCCAGTTTATACGAAGTGACTCAAAATGAGTTGTACACAAATAGTTTTATACTTTTGCATTGGACACACAGCTAAACAAAATACTCTCGTCTCGTCTCTCAGGTACCTACATAAAAAATACTCACCTACCTAAATATAAATGAATACGTTACAGTAGACAAACAAAGAATATGCTTTAAAGTCGGTTAAAAAGATGTACTTGAGTAAATAACTAACGGTAAGGTCCCGTCAAAAGATCAGAATCTATAATCAAAGCAATTATAAAACCGCAGAAAACATAAACAAATGGTAATTCATGTATAGACATGAATATATAATATTCAGTTGAAATAGGGAAGTATTTGTGCAACTTTCTTACATTTTATAACCAAAATACACGTACAGGCAAACTGTTTAAAATAAGTTTACCTACCTTTGTATACGGAGTTCGACAACAGCTTGTTTTGTTAACAAACAGAATAAATTTTGAAGCAAAGGTCAACACCCTGAACATTTTGCCGAGATATTGTTACTGGCCTTACACTGCGATATTGGGATCGTCCCTGAATACATTATACTTGAGGGTCCGCAGAGGCGTTAAAAGGACTCCGTCAATAGTTATTGCAGACAAACGACAAATCTTGCTGTGAAAGTTTGCATTTGTCATCACACCAGTAATATTAATAGAGTCGCAGCTAGCACGAAATCGAAATCCAGACCTATTTGGTTTACAGAGTGAAATGAGTGAGTGGAAAAACGATGGTTTATGAGTAAGCCAGTGTAGATTTTATACTTATGTTGCTAGAAGTGGGAAAAATGTTTCTGATCGCAATTTTATATTTGATGTTCCTTTATTAAGTTAAGTTATTGTAAGATTAATTTATTAATATAGGTACAGAAATTTGATATTGTAAAATAAATGATTTTAAACTAGTAAATAGATAATAACAATTATAACAACAAATGCTATACCCTACCAGGGTTCATGTTAACTTTAAGAGCTTATGTATGCAGTAAATAATTTAAAAAAAATTGCGTTAAACTGAATGGACGGATACGAATGTGGAATTTGACACATATTTAGTTAACTTAATAACCAGGATTGAGATGTAGTATAACAATATTCAGAGTTCGCTTGTGGTAGCGACAAGCGAATTCTTCACTGATGTAGCTACATGCAACAGCTATTAATAATAAATAAATTTAAAAAAAACTTTGTTCTGGCTACATTTTTAATAAAATCCTTATGAAGTCAAAGATCATCGCAATATTTAGACGAGACAACATGCAAATGCAAAGATTTTTAAAGCTCAGTATAAGTCTTTAAAAATTGTATCAGAAACTAAGGCACGTATTTGAACAGTTAGTCTTTAGTACGAGTATTTCTCCTGGTAAATATAATTGGAAAACAGGAAATCTTCACTCAGAAATAAAATGGTCTTACAGATTGAAAAAATAAAGTAAAACAAAATCATGCTTCTTACCGAATCTAAGTATTCTTAGCGGTACAAAATTTGGGCCACCCTTCATACAAAGTTAACGATTCTGCATACATTTAACTAAGGGCCAGATTTTAAGCCTCTCAGTATATTTACAGTACCTATATAGCTGATCTATCCGAGATCCTCATTCATGGTGCGCGTCATAGATAACATTGAATGTTATCATGTATTCAAACAAAAGAAAAATCATTATTTCAATTGTATAATTTAATAAAATCTAGTATAGAGATGATAGCTTCTTAGTAAGAGCGGTATCTCGTTTAGTAGCTATAGACTTTGGTCTAGGCCAGGAGTTGTATAATAATACCACTAACCCAATTTAGCGGGTTTAGATTTAAATATGGAATAACTAACCTTCACAAAACACACAAGAACTCTAAATATATCTCTTCACAGAAGAGATATATTTGCTTCTTAGTCAAAGATTTCGAATGACTATCTATTCACTAGAATTCAATTCTTTTTTTTCCATAATAGTTACAAATCAGAATAAGTTACAAATTATATTAGTTACTAATCAGAATAAGAATATCAGTTATGTATGAGTGTCGGACTATACATATGTATAAAGTTTTGCATGTAGTTGAAAATAAATAAATAAATAAAATAAATAATAAATTAATTAATATCACGGGACAATTCACACCAATTCAAATACATTTAATTATTCACTATTTACAACACTCAGGAGTCAGGAGCCGCTGACATTTAGTGAACTTTCGTAAAAAGAAACCATCGTTTATGTAGACAGTTTTTTTTATGTTGATAATACCTCCAATATACAGTCCAATATTTTATAGGTGCAAATAAAACAACGTTTTTATTCACAATCTCATTAAATTACTCGTTACATAAATAATGACTATTGCTTAATTTATTCATTACACGATTAACTAAGAACATAAAAACCTATAGGTACTGCCTTCTTAAGGCAAAAAGTCGGTAGGTATATTTATCAAAAAAAAAACACATAAGTTATTTATACCAACTGATGTAGAATGTCTTAAGCTACACCATGACATAAATAACTAGAAAGGTTTTTTTTTGAGATACCGCCTTTTGCTTTAACAGGGCAGTACCTATAGGTTTTTCATATAATAGGTTTCAAGCTTCTATTCATACAAATACTGAGTACGGGTACGTCCAAACTCTGTTAATTCTGGAGCTTAAAACTTACAAACTAAAATTTAATAAACAAACTTCATGTTCCTACCATAGTTTGAGTGCACTTAGAATTCGTGGATATTTTCCATCCAGCAGAACCTTACAAATATGTAAACTACATAGCACAAATGAGGTAGGGGCAAAACGCCCGGCCGTAGTCGTTTGGAAAATATAAGAGGTCGATTTTATGGCAACCGTAAGTGTTTTCTGACCGTAGTTTTCTTTTCCAATCCTGTTGAACTGCCCCCAAAGGTCGAGGAGCCACCTGCGACCGGCGATCCAGTCAAAAGTTACATGTAGATGGGTAATGTTGGACCCCTTATTATCTGAATACGGACGCGATAAGGAACGTTCTGCTAAATCGTGGTCATTACAGGAAAAAACTTTTATTAATATTGAAATAACTCTAGTATTCTGTTGAAGTGATGTGAGAGAAGGTGAGATGAGAGAATAGTCATTATTGTCAGTTTTGTCACACATGACATATTTATCAATAACAGGTTCGACATTGTTTGAATTAAAATGGTTGTTCAGGTTTGCTTTCCATTTAAGTTCTTCTTGACAAGGAACCACGGATCGGTTCGAAACATATTTTATGTTGCCTGATATATGTCAGGCATACTTTGGGTATTAATATGAGTGTCCTGAATGTCGGCTTACGGACTACGGACTTAGGTAGTGATTTGAAAACCTAGAACCTATTGCAAAACAAGTAATCTGTTCAGTAAATCGTTTAATTTATTAATTAAATAAATATTAGTATTTTTGTCTATTTTATTATTTACAATACTTGATTTAATTCCAAAGACTGTTTTTTTCCATTATAAAAGCAGTAATTATTTTTTGATTTAAGGTAAGTAAAGTAAATAAAAATCGCTTATTCAATCGAGCTTTAATCGATTTTTAAAATGTCGAATTTTCCACTATCTCTACGCTAGTCTATGCTACTACAGATTACACATATGTTTCATTCAAAAAATAACGTCAGATTTTGACTATGATTTTTCAAATTAAAATTAAATATTGAAATCAAGTTTAGTGAATTTTGGTGAAAAAGTGATTAGACGTCTAGTTAAGCACGAATTATAGATAAAAATTAAATAATATAATATAAATTCGATCCAGTGCGTTTTATACAAGAATATTTATGAAATCGGTTTGCTTCACTTGCTTACACTTTTTATAAATTCTATTGATATAAAGTACGGTAGAGCAAATCATGAAAAAAAAACTAAAGAGTCAATAATTTGAAATTTTGTTCTTTTCTAAGCGGCCAGTTGTGCACCACAGAGGTTTACTACGTTAGAGGTGTTAGTACTTTTTCAGTCTAATGCACGAGTCTTATGGTCTGTTTTTTAATCCGGGATACTAAAATGACGTTTCATGTGTTACCTGTTTTTGCGTCTCATAAATAGTGATGTGCCTAAAAATACTAAAATATGAACGGATCCGTGACGTAATAACATGTAGGGCACTTAGGACATAGTAGAAAAGGTAAAATGGGTCTAATAAAAATGCGACCGTTTTGGACATTTCTACTTTTTATAGATGTTAATATTTAAGTTTCAATTTCATTCTAAGTACAATCCCCCTCAATGCTTACCATAAAAACACACATACCATAACACGAGAACGCACTGAACACATCCGATCACAATACGAGTAAAGTAACAAATGTCGAATACGAAAAACATGAATGACGTCGTGTGATATCTGGCCCTACACTATTTTTCAGTATTCTTTCATATTGTAACTGATGAGAGAAAATGATTTTAAAATTGCACGCAGGTAGAATATAAGAACATTTTATAGCACTAAGACCTTTTGTATTGACTATGTTCTGGCAATAAATATATTTGAATATGAATTTGAAATGCAAAACTCGAACTTCGTATGTTGCCATCCCGCTGACGCTTAGCTCATTTAATACGCGAGTGAAAGGGACGGTGCGATACGAACGTCGTTTTTCCAGTTTTATAGTTGCCCCTCTATGTCATGATTTTTTACGTTGGCACTAAGTGATGAACACAGATTTTATCACTTTATCGTAAGTGCATTTATATTTTCAAAATAGAAAGTAGAATATTGAATGCTTTAATGTTATTCTTGCTATCATAAAATATACGTTTTACCGATTATTTACAATTATATCGGAAACCGAAATCATAGAGCAGCACTGTTCGTTTTATGCTGGCAACATTATTTTTACATTTGACATTTCAGACTGTCATTTTAGTATCAAGGTTTCACTTGTGTCACAAATTGACCATAGGTAAGAGTATGTTTTCAAGTGACAACTGTCAAATAAGAACATAATCGCTGGCTCATGAATGGAGTGTAGTAAGTACACTGGTTCCGAGTTATTAAATTAAATTTTGTTATAAAATGTTGTGATAAACATACGAATTTTTCCAATTAGATTCACCTCTACACGTAAGAATTTGAACTTAGTTTCATGTATTTACTTAGTTTCTTAGGAAGACCAAATATACAAAAAAATACCATCTTTTGGAAAGAAAAGCTGCCCAGGGAGTACCTACACGTGCGGACCGCCTCTCATGACAAGGAGTTAAAGCTGAATAATTTATTTTGAAAACGACTAAACTGATAGAGAACCTAAGTACGAAGCATGATATTTCGGGTTCAATCCACGGTCGGGGCAAATATCCCACTAATATTATTATTAGTTTGTCTGTTTGTTTGTTACCTCTTCACGTCTAAATCGCTGAACCGATTAAGATGAAATTCGGCATACAGATAGTTTGAGTCCTTCAAAATTGCATAGTTCCTGCGGGATAGCGATAAACGAATTCTACGCAGACGGAGTCGCGGGCAAATCAAATCTTGGATATTTAATATCTATTTAATTGTGTATCTATTAATATATATTAAAATATTTATATTTCTATTTCTATCTATCAATCTATTTATTGAAGTATGTTTATCCGTGGCCTATAGGTAGGTAGTACCCATTATACAAGTTTTGTTTACTTTTTGGCTAGGGCAATAAAATTGTCCCGCAATATTTATTATTATTTACAAACAAAACTAAATCTTCCTTCGCCATACCAGGAAAACATATTCTGTAATCGAATACGATGATTCGCCCGTTTTGGTGATATCCATACTTCACGCACGCCATGGCTGTTTACTTAAGCCAAAACAGATTCGATAAGTGGCCATCGTTTTTGGCAGCCCCGTCCTGTGCACACAGACCCTAATACCTGCATAACGGTACGGCTGTGTCAAGAACATGCTGCGATCATCAGATTTAACCATGGTTGTAAGACGTCGTGTACTTACCAAGGACAGATGGCGCTAGATGCGACAGTAATATTTTTAGATTATGTCAACATTTTTAGATTAGGCGCTGCTTTGGACTGCTTGCAGTAGATACTTCCATGTGCAATAGACATATTGCGTTTGAAATATAATTATTGTACGTCGAAGTAGGTACTCCGAATAAATCAGATTGACACATAAAGACACGGAATGAATGTTGGAACGAGAGAAAACTATAATGTAGATTGTTTTAAAGTAGTACATTAATTGTAAGATTGTATAATACTAGTTGGCAAAGGTTGGGAGCAATACGCTTAATGAAAAGCATCCACAACTGTGCCACCCACGGTGTATAGTTTTTAAGCTAGTTTTCTAGGGTTTTATATGGTAGTAATGACAAAAATACAGAATGATTCGGGGGACGTGAGCCGAACAAACCCTACCGGATTCAGTTAGTGAAGGCTACTGTATGTAACCTTATTTTTTAGGGTGCGCCAAAACTTGCAGAATTTTTTAAGTCCGAAATATTTTTCATACAATTTTACATCATAAATATTATAAGTCATAATTAGTATTTGTTACTAACGGTCGCAATCCCGGATCGTTGAAGTTCATAAAAAGTATCAATAATTATAGAACTTATTTGTACTAGTATTAATTGTCATAATTTACTAAGTAATAAATATGATTTACCTGCATTATTCAAATTCATAATGTTAATTAAATAATTCATAATCATATACCTAGTGCCACCCACGAAGACGCGTGATTTTGTCAAAATTAGCCATTAATGACATTGTAATAAGAACCACGGCACGCGTCATCGTGAACCTATACCTACTTATTTTTTATAGTACCTACTTAGTATTTATATTCATATCTTTTTAATAACAAGTGTGTAAGGTATATAGTTATTTGACAAAAAGGATAGGTTAGGTTAGGTTAGGATTGCGTCAAGGCGCAAAGCACCTCAACTACGCGGTATAGGAGCTCCGCGAAGCGAAGCTCCGTCGACCTTGTCCTATAGTTCCATTAGTTAGATGAATCGTTAGTGAGAAAACATCAGCCAAAATGTATTACTAGATTGCTTATTTACATGCTTGTTTAAATTGCATAAATATTTGCGTTTAAAACAACATGAGTTCAAATATCTTCTTATTATAGAGATTATTATTTAAAAAAGTTTTCATCACACTTGCTCGTAAACAGTGTCGTAACATGCAGGCTACCTTGGTTGCAACCCCTAAATAAAACCCTCGACCTTAATGTGCTTGTCATGAAACCCGTGGTCGGTAAATGAGTCATTGCGCGTACTAATTTTGTTGTCATGAAGCCCAAGGTCGGTAAATGAGTGTGATACTGCATGGCGTGCAGGAGCGCGGCGCGCGCACGTCGGGCACATGCTGCGTGGGGTGGGGTGGCGCGGAGGCTGGCGCTGCCAAGAGCTGCCAAGAGCGTAGTCCGCGGTATCGGCAATTTTTGATAAAATATTAGTTTTTCTTTTACAAATATACAATTTTACTCGCAAATGTGATGAAAAACATTGTATGTCGCACGGGCGGTACTAGAATTACGAACATCGACTCATTAAAATTCTAATAGACTCTCGTTCGTAATTCCTTGTTTACCGTCCTTAAGACACAATGTACTAATAATAACTGTCTGTTATGAGTAAGAATGTTCTCACAAATAATATTATGAATTCAAATATGTCCTCAGTGTAACGAAACTGTTAATAAAAAAATATGGTACCTATCTGTTATTAGTTGCGATGGTAGTCATAAAATATTTTGAACCAAAAATTGTGATTTAAAAAATTATGACAAGTGACCAGTATGAACACAAATTGGTAGTAGAATAAAAAATCGGAGGATCGGTTTTATGCGAATCAATATGGACCCATTTTTTTATAAATTGAAAACCAAAACTTTTAAATTATTTACTACTAGCCGTTACCTGACTCTGTCCGCGCAGAATTCGTTTATCGCTATGTTCTTCTCCAGGACTCAAACTATCTGTACACCGAATTTCATCTAAATCAGTTCAGTGGTTTAGACGTGATGAAGTAACAAACAAACAGACTTACAAACTTTCGCATTTATAATATTAGTGGGAAGTACGATTAAAATGTGCGGGGATTTCACTTTAAAATATGATCCGTTATCAATTAGGTACGTCTCCTGAATCACCTAGTACTGACAATTTGCCGTTACTAGACAACTTGTCATTGTAAACATTAGGTTGTCGTGCAATCAGAACCTTCCAGCATCCTCATCCCGTGTTCTAGTTTGATTGATGACGCGGTGTGTCGCGTGTGATGCGGGATCATCGTGCTAGTGATTGATTGCGCATCCGTCCAGCACTTCTTGACGTCGCCTTGCTAAACTACCATGTACCTGTATAATACAGCTGGCTGGTTGTATAGGCGTGGGAGATTAATAACGAGGTTTGGGAACGTTAACAGATAATGCGTAATATAGATCTTACTGTCTAACTTGCCGCCCGTCACAGTAACATTTGCATTATTTTTCCACCATGATTACCTACACCTTTTAATGAACTATAAATAATTCAATTACCAGCGACCTTACGATAACTACGTCTATGTAATAAATGTATGTTCATGCAGCTCCTCCACTTCCTCACTGTAAGAACGCACACAAATTACACAAACCCAACTATCGCCACCACCACACTACAGTGACGCGTTTCGAACTAAACAGAGATCATCCTCAGAGCAACGTTTGTAAAAAAACAGCCAGAGAATAGAATACAATTAATTAGCTTGCTCTTGCCTAATGACCAATACTAATGATGCGCATTAGACAAATACGTGTTAAACAGTATTGTGTTTCATTGGGGAATAGAATTATGAAAGAGAACTACGTATCCCGGATCTGGTACAATACACAACGAGAACCTTATTATTTTTTCAAGAAAAATGCTTTTTTTTAAATCTTATACCTATTTTAACGAGACTTTTGTAGGTACACCTAATGTGACTATGTCAAGATCCTCATTAAAATAAATATGCGTTTACTAAAAGTCTTAGGGTATGCTTCCATTGAAGCGGAGTACAAACGTGCTGAACTGACCAATCACATTAGTTGAATGAAATAATTGTCACATTGCCCTCTTACAAGGAGAGCAAGAGATAAGGATTTCAACAAATTGTTTGTTTGGATTCTATACTCAGCTCCGTCTTAATAGAAACAGACCCTTATAATTGGTCTAAGTGCGCTACAGTGCTCCAGAATATAATAAGGTAACCTCTTTCTTTTCATAATTAAACAAATCTGCATAATAATCAGAAACTTTCATGTTGTAACAGCTCTTTGTTAATCAACAAACCATGTCTGAGGCAAAAAAAAATACATCCCAGAAAATACTTTTATGTCGAAATATCTTCTTCAGTCTTTTAGCGTCTCATTATTTGCAACGATGTTCTTAAAAACTTTTTAACAACGGATGGGAAATACTAAAAGAGAAAAATTTACACAGGACATTTAGGTCTTAAAGGTGTCAATCATTTTAGATTTCTAAGGAAAATGATAGTGTCATTTAATGCGAAAGTTATTGTAGCCTGCTATTTTTAGGGTTCCATGGCCAAAAAGGTACCATGGGAAACCCTCCATTAGGAAGTACCGTGCGGCGCGCCTGTCTATCTGATCATTACGCCCAAGCATTTGACTCTAAAACTATTAGGTTTCAAAGGATGAAATATCGATAGTTGGTGTCTTCTAAATTTCTTAACTACTTCAAATTTTTTTTAAAAGGTCACTTTTTAGATTGTTCTTTTTCAAAAGTCGCCATCGTATCCCTATGCCGTGCCTGATTTTAGAACAGGACAGACACATCGCTCTCCGTGATTGTTGCTAAAGCCTACTGAAGACCTGATGTGAGAGTAAGCAGCAACGTTCTCCATTGCCAACTACGAATTTTGGACTCCAGCACTAAACTGTGGAAGTCATACTCGTAGAAAAACCTGCACACTATTTTTCCATGAATGTAGTCATGAAGGTACGCAATCAATGCTCAATTGACGACGACTGTTCTGTCAACATTAACACCAAATTTCCGCTTAACAATAGTAGTACATTTTGTCTTAAGGGCGGTAAATAAGGAATTACGAACGAGAGTCTATTAGAAGCCCGAAGTCGAAGACTGAGGGCTTTAATGAGTCGATGTTCGTAATTCTAGTACCACCCGTGCGACATACAATGTTTTTCATCACATTTGCGAGTAAAATTTAATACCTATTTCTAAAAGAAAAAATATAATTCTTCCAAATATTGGCGATACCATAGGCTGCGCTCTTGGCAGCGCCGCCTTCCCCTTACCTCAGCATTGTGCCTGAGCCGCGTGTGCATGTGGTCCTGCAGCTACGCCATGCGCATCACCATCAGTACGGGCATTGACTCATTTACCGACCTTGGGCTTCATGACAAGAAAATGTGTACGCGCAATGACTCATTTACCGACCACGGGTTTCATGACAAGCACAAGGTCGAGGGTTTTATTTGGGGGGTTGCAACCAAGGTAGCCTGCATGTTTCGACACTGTTTACGAGCAAGTGTGATGAAAAAATAAATAAGATTATAAAATTACGGGTTGTCCCATCTAACTTGTAGACATTGCTTGATATTTTGCTTAGAAGTCCTGCGGCTCTATTAAAGCTGGATTTTTATTGATATAATAACGAGTGCGTTTTGACATCTCTACTTTGTACGGACCCGTGCACAAATCCAACTCGCACTCATACCACGAAGAAACAAAGAAACTCAAATAGTCAGATACTATCTTCCAATTCTACAGGGAACAAATTATTACAGATAAAGATGTCTGCTATAGGAGTATGCACAAAGTATTTTCATTTTAAAATTCCGGAGCTATCTAGACGTCCAGTTTGAGAGCTACGGCTGTTTATAAAAGTTAATTAATTTTAATGAGCTAAGTATTTTTCCAAAATTCCTCGTTGCCTTAAGATGGTAGCTTCAACAATTGCATGTTGCCAGTGATGATATAATAATAGATCCGAGACGTGGTGTTTCAGTATAGGCCATATTATGCTTAGAATTGCTCAGGGAGCTATGGAGAGAGCTAAGCTCAGGGTTATTCTACTGGATCGAATCAGAAATGAGGAGATACGTAGAAGAACGAGGGTCACCGACATAGCGAAGCGTATTAACTCGTGGGCAGGCTATATAGCACGGAGACCAGATCGCTGTTGGAGCCGAAAAGTTCTTGAATGGAGATCGCGGATGAACAGATTAAAGTCATAGGCTAACATTGAATGCAGGTCCGCAACTTTTTTGGCTCTGATGCTCTGACGTTTTGAAATTTCCTCGCGACATTGTGACCAAAATCAAACCTATAACGTATTAATTTATAATACAAAATTACCGTGATTTAGGTGAACAAAAGGTCGTGAATTCATTTTTGGTCATTAAAATTAAATGAGCGTAAGTAAAATTTATTCAAAAAGTGTGTTTTATCTTATTGGTTTCTTTGAATAATATTAAAATTATGTAATTGTTCTTATATCGCTAGTAATAAATTAAATATCGTTTTCAGATCAAAATGAGTATCCTTTTCAAGACCGGTTTTGTGAGTATCATTCAATATAAAATTTCAACCACAAATTCGTTTCATAAGGAAATTGTTACTGGATTCATATGTCCGAGCCAGATGTAGAGGAATTAAGATCAATAGATGAATTTTTTTGCGCATCATAGCATAAAAAACAGCATGGGTGGTGCACGGTTTACAACGTAGAAACAATTTAAAATTAGTATAATTTTCTATTTATTTTGTTCCAATAAACAGTGATGACATTGTAAATATCAGGCACATAACAAGGAGTTGTAAAACAGACCCTAAGCGGGGCATTATCGATTTATGTATCACTTAAGTATATTCTCTAATACACCATAAGTCCTATAGACAATGGTATAATGTAGTACACTATTTACTGAGATGTTTTGGGAGAGTATTATTCTCAATAAATACAAGAATTCGAGAGGCCCAAGGCAATAGTGTGCCCCCACATAAATGTCAAATATGAAGCCTTAACGAAAATAAACAACGGATAGAGCAATCGGAACCAAAAGCTACCGTGGGCCTACTGGAATCGTCGCTCCGAATTGTATTGAAAACATTTCGGATACATAGCATATTTTTTTCGTCTATATCGGCTTTATTTTATACTAGCTTTTGCCCGCAACTTTATCGATCACACGTGAAATGTAAATTTTTCAGGAATAAAAAGTACCTAACATACGCTAACTATTTAAACGCTAACTATTTATTTTTTTAGAAGTGAGAGATATACTCACTTAAGCATAAAAAAATCAATAGTCTCTGACTGTCAGCATTATTGTTTTTTATCATAAAAAATTTTAAAACACCACCGACTACTAACTCTCGACTATACCTAAATCCTAAAACCCTTTTCGTTTTTAGGTTATTTGATGATTAATCTTTTACTAGACAAAAAACAGCCTAAAGAAAATACTAGCGTATCTAATTATTCGGGTGATGTCAGGTATTTAATTATAATTAGGTACTGCTCTGTCAGTAATTTAGAAATCAGAACCATTTTAGTTTGAAGCCCTATTGCTCATACAAACGTACAATCAATTCTGCATTTTAAACATAGGGAAGTTCCCTGTCCTAAAATGTAACTAAAACCTGCCAGCATCTTCGGGACCTTGCCTAAGGGGTACCCTTTATGTAATTTGTTTTAGTTTTAGGTTCTATTTTGATTTTATGTAAGTTTATTTTATTTTATGTAGGTATAAGTTTGTTATGTATAGGACTGTTTTTAATAGAATACCTACATTAAATAGATACTAAAACCTTCATATTTTACCTTCATGACACGCAAGCTATAATGTCAACCTCTAGCTCCCGTGTCATGCTCTGGCTCTGTGCTGACTATGACGAAACTTAGGAAAACAGATGCTAAAGATAAGTAGAATAAGATGCTTAATTTTAACATCCACTCAGTCAGTGTAATTCTTCTGAATTAATCTAAGTTGGCCACATTTATGTCGTATCAAATAATAAACTGGTCAATTGTAAATTAAACATACACTTTTCAAGCCACCCTTATACCCCTACCGAATACTAGCCGTGGAATGAAAACAATAACAATAAATAATGACACGGAAAGGAGCGGGCCGGATGGACACGACCGTTTACAGTGAAACGAACTGTGTGAACCGATTGTGTTCTATAAATGGGTGCGCTTTATCAAAAACCGATCGTGTGCGTATCCACCCCGTGACGGGGTTTTAACCAATGACTGACATTCTTTAGAAAAGATTGGGTGTGCTATCAAAATGTAAAGAGATAAAGTCGGTTAAAGAATGATTTAATGATACAATGTTACAGTGATACAGGTAGGCTGAAACCCGTAGTTGAGTCGACTACCTGTGTTTATGAACGCTATTGGTTTTAGGTAGTTCCCATTAATCCTTAGATTTGCTTAATACCCGGGATATGGCGATTGAAACGCTTCAGAGTAATATTTACCCTTGCATTCGACGTGAAGTAAATAGTAGATTGTTCAACAAGGGACTAAAACAAGCCATAATGACACGAGATGTTTAGCCACGCGAGCAGAGCGAGGGTTGCTATAGTTCGAGTGGCATTGTGGTTGTTTAGTCTCGCGTTAAACACTCTACTTTTCACTTTGAATGCGAGGGAAAAAACAATGTTCTGTTCAAAATTACAATATTACTTTTTTAAAAAGTACTCTCCACTAACGGACAGGCTATCTGTTCAAAATACAAATAGCAAAAAAAATTGGTTGCGCGGTTTTTCTTTTCTTTTATTGTTTATGAAGTGACGCTTTAAATGCTTGCATATAGCCAACAGTTTCAAATTAAAAACTATTTTAAAACTAATTGGACTATGCATAATAAAATGAATAAATCCTTAATATAATTGAATAGATTCATATTCGTAATCATTAATTGTGTTTCACGAAATTAAATCGTGTTTTTTTAATATTTTTGCAGTTGTCATTTTGAGGTTATTTCTACGCCCTAAAAATCCTCCATTCACAAAAACCGTGATAGCTATTTAGGGGTTTCCAACGTAAATTAAAAAAAAATACTGTAATCCCTAGAGAATAAAAAGGAGCTTTAGTCCCGATATGCACAGACTAAAGTAGCATTTTATGAGCATGAGAAGTGAAAAAGAATTGTTACTCACTTTTTAAGGCTTTGCCAGTTTTTTTTAATGTTACTGAATCACCTCTGCCAAGACACAAACAAAACATTATTTAGCTATAACAACTTTTTAACTTTTAATCGATAGAGGGCTAAAAGTTTGCTTAAATAGCGAAAATTTTACAGTACTTGTAAAAAAATCATCGTTTGTTTTAAAATACAAACTTTCACCAACAATAATGCTATCCCTCAATCGCGATAAATTACATTGCAAACACCTTGAAAATGCTCGTAAATTAGATTGTTTGCCAAATTAAAACCGTAAACAAGCAAAATTCAATTTTACCCGGTGTAATCAAGGAACTTACACTGGGAATTATAATGGACCTTTTCGCAGCTTACTCGGCTAAATCAAATATAAACTCCCGACTCGTTTTCAAAGTGTAATGAACTAGAATGGAACCCACTTACGATGTCCGGGCGGAGTTTTTAATTCAGTCCGGTAAATGGCTGTGTTAAGACTGGTTAAGAACGTTGTCAACTTGTAAAAGAACGTTATTAGTAAGGAGACATTTACTTTTTCACTTTATAAGATAAAACAAAATGAAGAAGTATGTACAGTCTCACCACTGTACATTTTTCTGTTGACGCTGCGACCTACATACGGCCGAGCAATAACCTTTTATAAAATACTTGTTTTTATTATAATAATTAGAGTGCTTAATATAGTCGTAGTATAACATACGATAAACATGGAAAGGAGAACTAACTAACTTACTGTATATCTTAAACGTGAATAAAGCAACATTAAAACATCGTTCTTTCTCTGCATTCCATCAACTAACTACTACAACTACGGTACAAGTGTACAAATCTAACTGGATTGTATACAAAGTAAATATTGTTTATGTATTTGATAACATAATAACCATCTAAAATCCCAACAATTAACAGCTGTGCTTGTTTTATTATACTCCAGTTTGATAGGTAACAGAGAATTGGGAATTACTTAAAAAGGTATTTTTAATGGAAACCTTCTTTTTTCATTTTCATCCTTTTTGCTACTAGCCGCTACTCGAAAACACACCTTAAATTATCAGTGTGTGCGGCGGGTGGGTTCGGGCGCCAACCGGCACGCACACATTTAAGCCGCGCGATGTACTTTTGTTTGTAGTGAGCATACTTCTCCTCTTTTACAATGCTATCACGGATTCTGGCGATCGCTATATAATATTATCACAGTTGAACTTTTATTATTCATAAATTTGCTCTCGAGACTTAATGCTGCGCACAAATCAAATAAACTACGACCTTGGTAAAAGGAGCTTTAATTCAACTTCTCTGGTACAAGGAGACCTTCAAAGTTCAGTGGTGATAAACCGTCAGACGATTCGTTTGCTGTTTTGACTCCTTTATTTCATAAGTAAAATACCTGTTGGAATTACAATAACCTGATGTCAAGGTTATTCCCAGAGAAGCAGCAGTTACCAAGCATTTGACGTACAAAAAACATAAATTCAACATATCGAGATCGTCCGACAAGGCGAATGGGGGTCGCGGGCTCGTCTCCGCGCTAAATTCATATAAAAAACGTGACAAGCCTACCAATGGACAATCCTGCGAATAAAAAGGAATTATATGGGATTATACATAAGTGAGGTAAATTTTTACTGGCCACGGGCGAAGGCGGAGCGGTTAGGATATGCAATGAGAAAGGGGCTTGACCCAAATAAAGGTAAAACCAAGGATAGGACGAATTTTTTTATGATTGCCCGGTCGAACTTGGCACGTTACATTTCGTCGCATCATCATCATCATCATCCCAGCCTATAATCGTCCCACTGCTGCGGCTGGGCACAGGCCTCCTCTCAGAACAAGAGGGCTTGGGCCATAGTTCCCACGCGGGCCCAGTGCGGATTGGGAACTTCACACGCACCATTGAATTGCTTCGCAGGTTTGTGCAGGTTTCCTCACGATGTTTTCCTTCACCGCATAGCTCGTGGTAAATTTCAAATGTAATTCCGCACATGAATTTCGAAAAACTCAGAGGTGCGAGCCGCGTGCATTTTGTCGCATGCGTTAAGATAATGTCCCTATTTTAAGAAGATTGTTGTGAACGAAATAAATTATTTATTTCTGCGCTGTAATAACATGCCTGCATGAAAAAAAATTGTTTAGGTACATCAAACAAGATCTTGTTTATTAAAATCATTCATCTTGATACCATATGACATATGATAATATAAGTGAGTCTCACGGCAGTTTCATGCTCTTAATGTAACGCATTAAATGAGTGCAGCAATTTTGTAAATGTATTGTTAGAACTAACTTGTTTGTTGTTGCCAGTATAATTACATTGTACATTTTACTTCTTTTTTTTTCTTCTTTTCTTATTTGATTCTAGTTTAAAGCTCATTTATTGCAACTAAGCGCTTCGTTAGCTCAACAAACATAAATCGTCAATGCAACACAAGGTTTTTGTAAACTCAAACAAAAATAAAATAATTAATTTTACAAGGAGTCTTTATAAAGGTAAAGAAGAATTTAGTCTTCTATTAAATTAAACAACACATTCGAACAAATTCAGTTTGTTGTTGCAACTACCCACTCTTGTCTTTAGTAAACATTTTCAACATTATTTCAATTATTTTGGTACCAACTAAGAGAAAATATCACTTAGTTGGAGTGTATTGTCACGACTTATACTTATTTCTGCTGCATTCTTATTTTATCTCGGTTTACTTAGAAGGTACAGTCAACGTCATAAATAAGTGACCACTTAATTAAAGAGGCTTTAAAAATTTAAAATTAATTTTACTGTTCTTTAGTGCAAATCGATGCTAGAAAAAAAATTTGGTCAAGTGCGAGTCGGACTCGTACATGAAGAGTTCCGAAAACATTTCAATAAAAGTTTTTCTTAAAATATTCTTCTAATATAGTTTTTTTTGCTGACTGTACTTTATGCTCCTGGTAACCAAAGTACTCGTCAAGATGAATCAAACGAGTCCAAACTCGATGCGGTCGTGTCGTTTATCAGAGTCACCCCTATGGTCACCCGCTAGCTTTATCATCAGATCAACTCCATGTTATGATAATATTGCATTGTCATCGGATTTATACATGCGTGCAAAATTTCAGCTCAATCGGTTAAAGATATCCACTTCAAATTTGAGTTGAAAGATTCCGCCCGAGCAAACATAGTTACATTACCTACACTGCATTTTTCCGAATGTACATCTAAACTACATATCTGTACCAAATTTCAAGTCGCTACTATTAACTATTGAGGAGTTCCCTCCTGCAGAGACGATCTTGGCAGGACCACCAAGATGTCACTACCAGATTATTGTATTGTCACCAAATTTACATAAGTATGCCAAATTTCAAGTCGATCGGACCACTGGAAGTGGCTCAAATTAACCTTCCAAGATTTGACCCAAACAAACAATAAATAAACGAACAGGGCAAGCTAAGGAAAAGCATCAAAAAATATCGCCGAAATGTAAGCACTTGTGTAAGTATCTGAAATAAAAAACAATTTGAATTCTCATCCTCTTTAGTTCTGGCTGTTTACTTCTGAAACCATTGCCCGCGCCGCGCTTATAAATAGTGTTAATTACTTAGTATGATTTTTTTTTAGTGTAAAAAACAATAGGTAAACATAGTGATTAGTACGGTGTGGATTTGGCGAGCGCTTTATCACAGTTGATTTCGTTGAGGTTTGTGGTCCATAAATTGCTTTATTAATTTTGCACAAAAACAAATAAACCACACAATCAGACAGTCACTATATTATATTATCGAAGCTTTTATAAAACATCATTAAAATCGCTAACTTAAAGGTAAATATTCAAACATCATAGCTACCACATAGCAACATAGCTAATAACGCCTAGCAACCGAAAAACGCTGAAAAAAAAAAGTTTCTTGAATGACGGCCCCCTTTAATTGTAACTTTATTTTATTTTTAGTATTTTTTATAGCAGCCACAGTAATACATAATCTGTGAAAATTTAAAGTGTCTAACTTTTACGGCTTAAGAGATAGAGCCCTGTGACAGACGGACGGACAGACAGACAGACAGCGGAGTCTCAGTAATAGGGTCCCGTTGACCGCATGACGAGTATTTACATCCAACTATCAAAAACTACATAAGATAAACAGTTATCCGTTTTTTAATATTGCATTTTTTTGACTTTCAGACCTTGTAAAGTTTACGCTTTTTCCCAAAAAAAGAGATAACTTTTAGGGTTTTGTACCTGAAGGGTCCAAATGGAGCTATTACTCACTCGAACTCACGTGCCCCTGTCTGTTCGTTTGTCCGTCTACTGTCACTCAGATTTTACAGCCAAATGGTTAGAGGTACAGTCATCAAATTCCTAGTAGGTATATAATCATCTCGCTATCCCAAAGACATACAAACTTTCAAAAATAATTTAACATGTTTTTAAGGAGGAGGCTCACACACACACTGACTTTCGGTAAAGTCCATCACTACGTGACAAAGGGAGCATTACATTATTCATGTAACTGCTATGTAACCTGTGACAAGGCGCTCCGAATGGTCTGTTATGGTGGTGACGACTTACTTGATTTAAGACGAAACAAGGCAGAACCTCGGCAGTATTTCATGTCAACCCCCTCTACATTTAAACCATCTCGATAATTAATGAGAAATGCAACACCTAACTTTGGATTTGGATAGTAGTTTATAACGATTTTTAACTTTATTACCTTAAGAAAAGGACTGTTTTGGCACCGACGGCGTACAGCAACCATTTCCTTCATTGGCGTGGCAGTGCACGATAACAGACTTTTCTCTGTTTCAGACGATTAATCAACTTCATCAGGTAAGAGTAATAAAATGAATAGGTGGCCCTATAGTACGGATAGCTATTTAATGACTCTTTTAAGTGGCAATTATTAAAATAGATTCTAGAGTACCCACGTAATAATAGTCGAGGCAAGCCGACTTTTTTCGAACCAATCCGTAGTTCATTTTCAAGTTGCGCTCTAACTAAAAGCCAACCGTGATAAAGTTTCCGAGATAAAAACTATCCCATGGACATTCTCAGGGTCGCAAGCAGATTCCGTATCAAATTTCATCATAATTGGTTCAGCGATTTAAGCATGGAGAGGTAACAAACAGATAGACTGACACGCAGGCAGCCAAGCAGAAAGATAGTGTTACTTTTGGATTTACAATATTAATTAGGAAGTGCATGTGTGTACCTATGGCACACAAAAATTAACAATGCAAATCATCATCGTCTCAACAGATTTTTATTAATAATAAAATGATAAATTTATTTATTTCGGGCAACTTGGTTTGGGTAGGTTTACTTTAATGTCGTAAAGTGGGCATCCTGGCTTTTCGCGGAAATATTTTTCCCAAATCATAGATTCATTCATTGTTTCATATTATGAAGTCCACATATCCAGCTTATAGCCTTGGGGCCGTATCACCAAATTCTAGTCATAAATATATCTGTATATTGTCAAGAAGACATTAATATCTAAGGCGTATTATAAAGTAAATGATTATATCATGGACAGGGATATTTTTAAATAATTCCGATCCGCATTAGCAATCCCTTCAAATAGCGAACCTTAAAAATAAAGTTGTGTTAAATATGTAATGTATAGATATCATTTAATGATATTGTACATCTGTTTAAAAAAATATACCAAGTTGAGTTTCTTGCCGGATTCTTCTCAACAGAGGTTTTTCCGAACATTCACAAGTGCTTGTTATAGCCTAAATTGAATAAAGATATTTTGATCTTCTGGATCCGCCCATGCCCGTAAAGTGGCATAAGAGCAAGTGGGTCACCTGGTGGCAAACATTAAACTGTCACCATTTTCACGCAAAGATATAGTACAGTCACCAGCACCAATATCTGACACATCAAGCGTGCATAAATATCTGATTCGACTCTATTTCTAAGGCTGGAAGGACGTGTTAGATATTTTTGCACGCTCCGCTATGGCAGTGGAACCTTTGTGCTACTAATATCATGTTGACATCCCATACTTTCGTCAAGGAAATCTTAGTAAAATAGATTCAGTTTGTTCGATTGTACAATATAATTATTACTTATACCCGTGACTTAACACAACGACGTGGTGGCGGGGAGTAATCAACTCGCGACCACAACAATAATGTGGTTGAAGGTCAAAACATCAAGCTAATTTTCTGGAATTTTTACTGTCGCGTATAAGTTCCAGATGTTATAAACACGATATCAATGAAGGTGCCCGTCCCAACACCGTTTGCGAACCACTTCTTATTCAAGTTTCCAAAACTAACTCAGAGGCAAAAGCCCTAGTTGGAACTTTCGACCCTCGAGAATAGGTCAAACTGTTGCTACAACATATTCTAACTTATTCTGCAATAAAATCTTAGCTTAGTCGGCCATAACTTCGGTTTAGATACTTATTCAAGCTTATTCCTTTTTTAAAAGATTTTATTTAACTTCACATGTATCTATAATGTAGGTATGTAGTTCCTGGAAATTGGCAAAACATCTTTCGACTTCCTTATAGTATCCGACTGAACTGAAATTGGGGATGGGTACGTAGGTACCTCTTTATGTAAATCCGGTGACAATACAATAATCTTGAAGTGAAAATCTGGTACTTGAGCCAGGATCGTCTCCGTAAGATGAAATTCTCCAACGGTTAATGGCAAAACTTAGTACAGATGTTGCAAGTATAGTAAGCATGAAGAATAGTTAACTAAATATATTTTTTAACAAAAAAGTAAAACAGACTCCAGACTCAAAAAAATAACAAAAAATGTAACCGACTACAAAACCCTTGAAAATATTTTTCTAGGTAGGTACCTACTAGCTTGAAGTCGGTGACCCAGCAGGAGGGATTGAAAACCTACCTAGAAAAATATTTTCAAGGGTTTTGTGGTCGGTTACATTTTTTGTTATTTTTTGGAGTCTGTTTTACTTTTTTGTTAAAAAATTATATTTTATTAACTGTTCTTCATGCTTACTATATTTTGTTAAAAAAATTCTTTATTTCTCGCTTTTTATTGATTTGTAGCTAAAGTACATCTCACAATGATTCCATTAAGCCCAACCACGGCTTAGTTACGTTTTTTTATAACAGAGTTCCGTTGCCTACCTTCCGGCTTCAGCATCAGATCAGTTCGAAAGAATCATTAACTTAAAGCTTCTTCTAAGTCGCTTATTGAGGTATATTCATCATGATCGTTTATAGACGAGCGAGCATTACTTAGCTTTGACTAGTTCCATTGGTCATCTATGGTCTTCTTCATCAGGTTCAGTTTACCAAATGATACTTTCTGAATGTAAATGCTTCTCTTAATGCTAAAAATGCCAAAATCGCCATACGTGTGCCTGTAAAATTTGAGGTTTGCCCTCGATTTCCCTAAGTAATCGGTCCTCAGATGACTGAGTAATCGGTGAACATACATAAAAAATACAAACATTGGAACATAGAACCTTCTCCTTTTATGAAGTCGGTTAAAAAGAGCTTGAGTTAAAAGATATTTTTTTAGCAAAAAGATTCAGCGAATACATCTAAACCATTAGGCAACGTAATAGATATCGAGATAATTCCATATAAACACGTCTGTTTGCTCTCTCAACAGGAAATCCAATGTTATTTTACGTGAATCTAAAGTAAACATGTGTAACATGATATCAATGGAAAGTATTATTGACAAGAAACATACATACGACGCTAACGTAATAAAACGAACAGAATGAAAGCAAAAATAATTAATTGCTATTTCCGTGAATTTCTTGTAATTAATTAACCTAATGTAGAAAGTTACGTTTTATTTTTAATTATGTAGATGCGATTTTTTTTTTAGTTAATTTTAATGCAATTAGGCAGTAAGTACTTGTGTATTTCGAGTACCTAAAATACGGTCCTGCGGGTGGTTGAACCTTGTACAAAACCCGTCCGTACCGCTACCACCATCTTAGTAGGTAAATCCTATCGTTATACTGCTATTGCTGGGGATGCTTGCGCTGCTGTTTTCTGGCGTGGATATCAGGGCAGCTGATGAGATTACCGGCATAAAAGGTATTCTATCTTGTCTAGTCCTCTCTAGATTGGCAATGTACCATCAGCCAAATAAGTGGTCTATAAATTTTTAAACAAATTCCTATCAAATGAATATGTCGCTGAAGTCGAACTTTCAAGTTGACAGACACGTCTATTGGCATTATAATTTTATGACATACGAACGATTATCAACTTTAGGGTGGTAGGCCACATATTTTGCTGATGGTACCTACAGGTCGATTCACATGGTAGCACGAATGGATTGAATGAGTGAATGAAAGTATCTGTATGTTAGGTACCTATTTGAATACACTTCACACAAATGTGAAAATGTCATGCATCTGTAATTTTCCTACAAAAATGTCTAAGTGACATTACTTTCGTTCATTCAATTCGTGCCAGCTCTTGTAAATCTTCTGGTATTGGTGGTTACCATCTTGACCTATTTGGTCGTACATATAATAAAAAATATACTAAATGACTTTCTTTTTAATTTTCATTTTTAGGGTTCCGGAGCCAAAATGGCAAATATGGAACCCTTATAGTTTCGCCATGTCTGTCTGTCTGTCTGTCCGTACGCGACTTTGCTCAGGGACTATCAATGCTAGAAAGCTGTAATTTTGCAAGTATATATATGTAAACTATGCCGACAAAATAGTACAATATAAAATTAAAAAATAAAAAACTTTGGGTACAGTCACCAGCATAAATATCTGCTACAGCGGAGCGTACAATAATTTCTGACACGTCCTTTCCGGCTCTAGAAATAGAGTCGTATCAGATATTTATGCACGCTTGTTGTGTCAGATATTGGTGCTGGTGACTGTACCTCCCATAGACGTAAAGTAGGGGTGATTTTTTTCTCATCCAACCCTATAGTGTGGGGTATCGTTGGGTAGGTCTTAAAACCATTTGGGGTTTGCTAAGACGATTTTGCGATTCAGTGATTTGTTTGTGAAATATCAACTTTGAAGTGCAAATTTTCATTAAAATCGAGCGTCCCCCCCCCCCTCTAAAATCTAAACCGGTGGGTGGAAAAAATTCAGTAGTAAGTATATCAAACCTACAAGGAAAACTATAACGGTTAAGTTTGCTTGAGAATTATTAGTAGTTTAAGAGTAAATAGCAGCCTAAGGTATAAAATATACCTAAACTTGGAAGATTCCGTATAAAATACGAAATCCTTCGAAAAATATTACAAATTTTTTTCGTAATGGCTACGGAACCCTATTTTGGGCGTGTCCGACACGCTCTTGGCCGGTTTTTAATACTTTGTGTTGAATTTATACGTACTTGCATTGTCATCCAACTTACATAAGGTATTTAGATTCAACTACAAATTCAGTTTGTCAGCATAAGGAAATTCCAATTTACCTACTAATACCCCAATGCTAAAACAGTAACCCCGCAATCACACTGTTTTGTTGCTAGTGACTTACTAAGTCCCAATCATCCTCATTCACGCCTAAATGAAAATCCAATCTTCAAACTTTCATTTGCATTTTCCATGGAAGGGTATAAGCTCGCGGATCCTAAGCAAATATTTTATCCAATTAAACTCGGATGTCTTCTAAATGATCATAATTTTAGACAGGCAAGACCGGATGTTGTTATAACTTTCAATTGAATTTTATATTTTGCGCAAATGTTTGTTTCGCAGTAAGTTAGATTGTGTATAATATTAGAGATTATTTTTAGCTCATGTGACCTCTTTTCTTAAGTGCAATCACAAAATTTCATCATCATTATCATCATATCTTCCGTAGGACATATAGGCCTCCCCCATAATAATAATTATAATATCATGGGACGCTTGACAACAATTGACCTAGTCCCAAACTAAGCAAAGCTTGTACTATGGATCCTTGGATTGCTTCGATTGGAAGTGGCATCTAGGAATTCACCGTGATCCTACGCGGCTTTGACCAGATCATCCGTCTATCTCGTTGGTAGACATCCTATCCTACGCTGCGGTTACCAATCCATGGTCTCCACAACAACACAATCACAACATTTAGGCATTAAAAAATAAAAAAATTGTAGAAATAATTGATTAGAACATTAAAATAAGAACTTGACTACTCACTGAACTGATTCAGACAAAATTTGCTATGGAATTTTTTTCTTGAGGCTTAAGAAAGAACATTGGGCAGTTTTTGCCGGAAAATTGTTTAGTTCCCTCGAGGTAGCGATACACAAGTTTTTTGCAGACGGAGTCGCGGGCAACAGTAAGTAATATAATAAGTACAGATAATAATACAACATAATAAAACAACAAAGCGTGCATATATATCTGATACGACTCTATTTCCAGGGTCAGTTGGACGTGTTAGATATTCTTGCTCTCTCCGCTGTGGCAGATATAATGCAGGTATTTACCTGGTACTAATTTATTGATTTTTAATCAAAGACAAGGTAGGTTAGCCTCTTATCTCACCTCAAAAGTCTGAATACAAAAACTGGTAATTTGCAAAAATTTAAAAGCATTTAATTAAATTCCCATTCAAAAGTCGAGGACACTGTACTTTGAGGATAAAATTGTCAAAAGAGTTGACTAATTTTGCTGATTGTTGTTTAAGTCCACTCTCTTGGGATACACGGACGGAGCGAATAAAGCTAATAAACTTTTTAAGATAAGCTTTTAATATTAAAAATAAAGATAAAGTGAGAAAACTTAAATTTTATTCTAATTAATTTAGCGTAATTTATTTTTTCTTGTGCATCCTGTTGGACGCGTGGGTTTGTCGACAAGTGATTGAGACGTATAATGTAAAACGCATCTAAAGACTATATAGTGAACTGGTAATTCGTTGATTATGCAGCAATGCCGCGTCGAACAATAGCTAATGCCACGTATCTGACAGAAGCAAAATTTAATACAACAGAAGAGCGTTAAAATTAAATGTGTGTGCATAGAGATAGTATATGGGCGCGAGAGTGACATAGGCTACTTTTTATCCCGGAAAAATGCACAGTTCCCAAGGGAACAGCGCGCGATAACCGAATACCACGCGGGCGGAGCCGCGGGCAACAGCTAGTAGTTTATAAACGAGACTGCACTGAAGAGGTGACTTTTCCCTGCAACTCCCATTATATGTGTTTTCTGGTGCAAATAAATTTGTCGTGAACGCATTGACTTTAAAGCGTTAAGATAACAGTTTGGTGTCGATACGCGCCGCTAGATGCGCTACCAATTTTTCCTTAGTAATTGAGACGTCAACACGAATACTTAAGAGTGACTTTTTACTATATCAAAAACTTACAATAAAGGCACAGATTACTGTACAGAAATAGCTGTTGGATTGCGATAAAACCAACGCATGAGATTTTGCTCAAGTTTCTCCATAGATCTTATAAAATAAGTTTGCGTTTGATTCTAAACTCACCTCAACGACGGAATAAGAGTACGATAACGCAAGTTTAGTGTAAATCTGGTAGGCGACAACACAATTAATAGTTGTAGATCCCTACTCCCTACTATATCCCTGCTTATATATGCGAAAGTAGCTCTGTCTGTCTATCTGTCTGTCTGTCTGTCTGTCTGTCTGTTACGCTTTCAAGTCGAACACACTGAACTGATTTTGATGAAATTTTGTATAAAGATAGTTTGAACCCCAAGAATCAACATAGGATACCTTTTATTCCGGTAGAGGACGCTACCGCGCGATAATCTAGATCCGCGCAGACGAAGTCGCGTGCATAAGCTTGTTTTACTATATCTTTTAAGGCTGTCTTCGTTACAAACATCAGACATATACAAGGCAGGGTGTTCAAATTACAGAGTGTTTAGAACCCTTAACTTAACCACCCTTAAACATGTTTAAGTAACCGCACTGAAATGCAACAAAAATGTGAATTGTAAAATTGTATCCTAATGTATACTTAACTGTAAATGCATAAAGCTAACAAAATTAAAGCTAACTTATTTCTCAAGAAAAAAATCCCGCCCTTAACTGTTTTACTTTGAGAAGAAATAATGAGTCTTACTGCAGAATTAGGAGATAGGGTTACCTGAAGAAAAACGCTCCGACCGGGGCGCAATAAAAAGGTTTTATTTCCATTATTATAATAGCACGGGTCCTGTAGCCGAGGTGTAATTTGAAATTAGTCTGTTCTTTGTCCGCTTTTAAAAAATGCGACTGCAATTTCTTTGTTGCCAGCCACTGTTGTAATAATTGGAGAAAAAAATCCTGACACAATTACTACTTCAGTGTCTGCTATAAGTAAGACTGTCTTTATTACTAAAGTAAGTGGTGTTTTACCGTACAAAAATTTGCATTGCTGATAATAAGATTACGGCAGATAGTTCAGTTCAGATTAGTTTAATTGAACACCCCTGTAGATGTTTTGCAGGATTTTTACAAATTTTTAATTAACTTTACCTGGTATATTTTGTTTGTTTTTTTTTTTTTTTCAATTGTATACCTGCCTAATAAATGTATGTAAATACTGTATGTAGGTTTCCTCACGATGTTTTCCTTCACCGCAAAGCTCGTGGTAAATTTCAAATGTAACGCCGCACATGAATTTCGAAAAACTCAGAGGTGCGAGCCGGGGTTTGAACCCACGACCCTCTGCTTGAGAGGCAATGGGTCAAACCACTAGGCCACCACGGCTTACCGGCGGCGTGAGGAAACCTGCACAAACCTGCGAAGCAATTCAATGGTGTGTGTGAAGTTCCCAATCCGCACTGGGCCCGCGTGGGAACTATGGCCCAAGCCCTCTCATTCTGAGGGGAGGCCTGTGCCCTGCAGTGGGACGTATATAGGCTGGGATGATGATGATGACTGTATGTAGGTACTAGTTGGATGATAATGCAAATATACAATCAACTAAAATTACAACTAGCAAAAAAGCTCAAGTACTTGAAAAATTAAACTTTTGGGCCCGCGTCTCACCTCTGCCTAAGGCTTAGGCCGTGGTGACACACGGGCCTAAGCCCTCTCATTCTGAGAAGAGGCCTTTGCCCTGTAGTGGGCCATATATAGGCCGAGATATAAACAAAATTATAAAATAAAACCAATTATCTTAAAAATACAGCGTGATAATTTTTGGTAGTCAGTTACGCACCTTCGCAATGTATCTTATAATACAATAAATTATAAAAAAAAAATAACCGCTTTGTACAATATGCACATACATAATAATACACGTAAGTGCAGTTGTAGCCATTAACTACGGGGCATCTATTCAACATAACCCTAGTGATATAACAGTAGCGCCAAAGTGAGATTCGTAACGTATTATTTTGAACTAGCGTTTACCCGCGGCTTCGCACGCGTAAACCAATTCCGGTATTTTATTAAATTCTCGTGGGAATTCCCTAAATCGTTCCCTAAACTCACATCGTGGTTTTCATTGACGTTAAATTAAAACAACCATGCTAAATTTCATGACTCTAAACCCAGCGGTCGTTATTTCGAGATTTTATCCCTATCCTTTGGGAATATCGGGATCAAAATTAGCCTTTGTGTTATTCCAGATGTTCAGCTATCTACATACCAAATTTCATGACTCTAAGCCCAGCGGTTATTAGTTCGAGATTTTATCCCTATCCCGTGAAAACATCGGGATAAAAAGTAACCTAAGTGTTATTCCAGACGTCTAGGTACCTACATACCAAATTTCATAACTAAGCCCAGCGGTTGTTATTTAGAGATTTTCAAAAATCAAAAAAAAAGACAAATTTCATCCAAATCCGTCCAGCTGTTTCAGTGTGAAGAAGTAACAAACATACTCACTCACTCACAAACTTTCACATTTCTAATACTAAGTATATAGTAGGATTAAATGATTCGAAACGAATTTCAGTCCTCGCAAGGTGAAACGATAGCTTATGTATGTTTGCGACTTATTAGCAACACCATACAATGAAAAGTACATCCAGCTTTTGGTTCACTACTATAACACATAGATATCGCGAATAGACTTCGCTCGTAGACATAAACTTAACGGGTCCATAACTCGTGAGCCGAAAGGCGAAATAACTCTGTGAGAGTTGCGAGAGATTAGCCATGAATCTCGCTAACTGCAGCTAAGACCTTGATAACTCATAATTCACGCCGGCATTAGATTTAATAAAATATAGACGGGAATGAACTTGCTATACAGTTTCTGTTTTCAAAATCTGAAACTTCAGCAATTGACACGCTGAGAGAATTAAAATATTGTACTTATTACAAGTATATTAAATAAAAATATTATAAATTGATTGTTGCTCCACTTTTTTGTCATTTTCCATTAGAAAATAATAGTATTTACTTACAAAATGTCAAAAAAACTATGTAACGGTACTTCATAAAACGATGTTAGTTTTAAACAAACTCTCCTTTAGGTACCACGTCTCCTTAAGTGTTTCATTGTTTATTCGATGTTCGTTTTTATTCATTTTTTCCTTCTAATCTAATACATATTTTTCTGTAAATCACATTTACTTTCTCATTAAAATAAATGTTTCTTTCTCTCTCTCTGTCTGTCTCTTTCTCATTCAATTACATGAGAAAAATTTCAATAAACAAGTCATGAACCATCATGTCTATTCTTCGTCGGATCTTTCGACGTAACTCAGGATTGAAGTGACAAATGCCGCCGTGTGAAACATCTCTCTAAACGAGAGCTTCAGTATGATCATAAAACCTTACCTACTCCGTGTTACACCTGACTTTACGACACCATAACCGAAGGGGTTTCGCCCATTAACGGCTCGTAAAAGATGCTTAGACTCCCGTAAAATGTACGCCATCTTCACTAACATGACATAATTTCTTAAAGAGTAGGTACTTTAGGAATACTTTAATGGGTTCGCAGTACAAATGGGTTATACAATTTTGAGCTATGATGTGTGAAGTTGCACTAAAACCGTTTCTATTTTATTTTGTTTAGATAAAGAAATAATAGACTGAACTATTTTTACCTCTTATATCTCAAAATAAATTTACATGTGCTCGTAAATCAATTTGCAATATGAGTGTGGATTTTATTACAAGTTTCAGAAAATTATTTGATTATAATTTTAATTTTTGTCACCAAAATGTTGTATTACCGTTAACTAATGTTTAAGAAAAGGAAGAACATAATTTTTTTTTATTAATGTACAGGATTGCGCATCATATATATCACTATTTTTAAAACACAAGTTCAAAATAAATAATTTTGTTTTTTTTTTAGTGTCCCAGTTTCCGATCCACAAATCTCGGATCACAAATCAATGTTCTTGGCACAGGAGATAAATGACAAGGATGGTGGTGTGAATCCGCCCTCAAGTATCGATCCGTATGAGTTGGCTTATGATAAACTGTGGTTTCCAATCTACCACAGGGCGTCCGCATGACCAAAATATCCAAAAATGGCAACTGTCCATCATTCTCTCTCTCCACCGTGAACTTAACCTTATCGTGCAAAGTGTTAAGGTAGTCTGCAAACTGTGACACACTATCTATGGACACAATCGCAAAAACGTCATTCACGTACCGCCACCAATATCTGGGTGCTACAGGAGCGCTGTTTAAAGCTTTTCCCTCCAACCACTCCATAAAGATATTTGCGGTGACCGGAGCAATCGGTGAACTCATGGCCACTCCATCAACTTGCAAATAGTAATCATCTCGCCAAACCAAATAACCGCTCTTCAAACACAACTCAATTCCCTCCAAGTACACGGTAGGTAAATCAGTGACACCCTACAGGTCAGATATAATTCTTAAAGTCTCGTCTACCGGCACATTGGTGAAAAGAGATGTAACATCAAAGCTAACCATCAGTTCATCCTCACGCATATGGACATCATTTAACAAGGCAACGAAGTGTTTCGAATCCCTAATAAAACCCGTAAACCGTAACAGCACAGACGACAGATGACGGGCCAGCGTATATGTCGGTGAATCAACTTAACTCACTATGGGTCTCAGAGGCCAATTCGGTTTGTGTATTTTTGGTAGGCCATTAATTTTTGGTGATGTAGGGTTCTGTGGACGCAGCTTTGCAATTAAGTTCTTGTCGGGTAGGCATTATAAAAACTTGTTTACTTTGGTCGTCACTCTGGCACTTACTTTGGTCATTTAATATGAGTGAGTCTCACGGTAGTTTCATTGTGGATCCCGATCCACAAACTGGGTCATGTGAGACAAGTTTTGGAAAGCAATGGGTACAACTGGAGGCAGTGCAACCGTGTGGCCAACGTGTCGGCTCGTCAAAGACCAGTGGGAGCTGAGAGGCTTCCGGTATATTTACCGTTCATTAAGGGGATAACGGATAAAATCGGGCACTTGTTACGCCGAAGATATAGCATCAAGTCGATTTTCCGTCCTCATATGCAGCTTAAAAAGTTGGTGCGATCGCCGAAGGATAGGGAGCCCCTGAGTGGTCCCGGGGTATACATGATTCCGTGTTCGTGTGGCAAGAGCTATATCGGTGAGACTGGGCGTAACATTGCTACTAAGGTATCGGAGCACATACGTAGTATGAGGAAACAGGACGACAGGGGCTCTGCTGTGGCCGAGCATTCAATGGACTCGGATTTGACGCATTACATCAGATTTGATAAGGTGTCTGTACTTGCGAGAGAAAAGTTTTTCATTCCGTGGAAAGTGCGTAAAGCCATTGAGATTAGTCGTCATCCGAATTTTAACCGGGATTGCGGTTGGTCGGTACCCCCGAGTTGGAAAACAGTATTGAATACTCGTGCTGCGTCATCGGTTGGTGTGAACGTGCCTTTACGGAGCGATGTTGTTAGTGTTGTGTGCTACCCTACATTAGACAGTGATAGTAAAAATGACGATAAAAATGCGGGTAGTTGTGCGCCGGTGTTAGTTTCGTCGGGCAGTAGCAGAGCGGTGACGCGTAGTGTGCGTGTTGCGGCAGCCGCCGAGTCGCGTGCTCCTGAGAAGAAGGGCTACGAAATAGCCCGAAACATGTCGAGCTAAACTCGGTTTAAAACGTGAGTTATCCGTTACAATATATTTAATATGAGTGAGTCTCACGGTAGTTTCATGCAAGGTTGCCTTATTTCTAATTGTGTGTCTTTTTTTGCTGTGCCGAATTTTGTCAAATAAATTTATTCTTTCTTTCTTTTTTTTAAACTGTAAGTAACTACCTACGCTTTGTCACAAATTCACTCTTGCAATTAAAATAAAATACTTTTAAATTCTATAAAAGAATGTAACTTTTACGGTTTCTCGCATTGTCCAAGAAAACTATTTAATGAAATAAAATAACCTTAATGGTACTTATAGGTAAACAGCGCATTACCTACACTTCCTGTTAAGTTTGCCATATTTTAAAATCTTTAAGTATTCTCCCGTGCCCCCAGATAATTTCTGAGAAAATTACTGTGTCAAATGACCATTATGTATTTCGGCCATTATTACTTTTAAACATTATTTATTTGACACGCATCCAGTGAAAATACGTAAAAGCCGACAGTTTATTTAGAAGGTAATATTTAACATATTAGAAATCACGTTACTCTGTTTAAACCGTGTTTAATACATCAGTATTCAGTCAGTATTTTTATTATTTCCATCAGGAAATAATATTAATTAATTAGCATATCCCCATGTTACTTAATTAACGGCAATAATGCAAAATCGCGTGGGTGCGAATATCTCACGGAATTGCCTCAGTGGCTCAGTTCCCTAATTATCCGTTTCACCGATTCCGACTTGTTCTAATGTGCCTACTCAAAAAGGAAAGTTAAATTGCTTTTGTTCGATCCTCAATCCTGATTACTGGGCGACTCTAGCCGACGATTTATACTCTACGTAATTTTGGTTAAATTTCAATTTCAACTTTTTTAATGGATGGCGTGTATGGAATTTTTAATTTGGGGAGCCTCGAGTTATTTTTGGTGCGCACGTTAATCCACCGGCAGAAAACGTGTGTTCATTTTATACGAAACTGTTTTGAAAAAATGAACATTGTTAATTTTTGGTCGATTAAAGAAGTGGTAGCTGGCTTGACCTGTGACTTCTCTAGCAAAGGATCATGGGTTCAAATTCGTGCACGCGGATTACTTGTAGTAGTTCTTTTCTTTTTAACCGACTTCAAAAAAGTAGGAGGTCATCAATTCGGTTGTATTTCATTCATGGTTTTTCGTAGTCGGTTCAATTTTTTGTTATAAAGTTTTCATACTAATGAGTAATTCTTCTTTTTTGTACTGCCAAAGAAACTACTGCGAATAATCCAGGCACGCACCTCTGAGTTTTTTAAGTTCATGTGCGACATTAGATTTTAAATTTACCTACCACAAGCTTTACGGTGAAGGCGATCATCGTGAGGAAATCTGGACGCATAAACTTGCGAATCAATTCAATGATGTGCGTGAAGTTCTTGGCCCGCATAGGTACAGTCCGTGCCCTAACATAATTATTCACATTTCTTAGCAACTAGTATGAAAAAGTGGATAGGTACGTAAGTAAGGGAACCGACTGAAATATGATTCAAACCCTCTTATTCAGAGAGCAGGCCTATGACCAGCCAGTGCAACGTATATAGACATTTTTTAATGAAATTTATCCGAATTTGGGCTCGGTTTATTTTCGGAAGTTAGTCATAATTAAACATCGGTATCAACGTTTACGTGACAAAGTATGGTCGGCAGAAAAACAAATACAAACAAATACACTTAGTATTTTTAACCTTTATTTTTTATAAAAAAAGGACTCTAAAAATGTTTTAAAGGTTACAATAGATTACTAAAATTTATTCCATGGATTTTGCTGTTAATTTTTGACGTCTGCAAGAATATATCAATTTTAAATGACTAAAAGACCTTTCCCCACTGACTGAGGTTATAGGGAGGTACGACAAGTAAGTATTGAAAATATTGCACGCTGTTTTTCTTGGGAAATTTAGCATGTACTTATTCTTTTTCGAAAAAGAAATGAGTATTAAGGTTTTATGATATATTAAGAATATAAACCTCTTTAAGTAGGTATATTTATGTACAGTTTACCGCAGTATAATTGAGCGTAAAAATGAAAAAAATAAATTAAACGTATTATTGAAATATTCGAATGTATTTATTTATCTTGATACCCTTACCGAGTGCCACGAAATTCGAACGTTGACATCGATTTTTAGTAATAATGGCTTAATAGGCTAAAATAATTACTAATATACTAATAAGCTATAAGTGATAATAACGTTATTCATATTACCTTTGATAATGATATATCTCCCTAAGGCATTGACAGACATGATAATTGAGAAGCTATCTGATATAAGAGTTTTGATGGCTGGCTTTACTAATTTGGTATGTGATAGAATTATTTCTGTAGGTGTGAAATAATAAAATTGTATTCTACAAAATAACATTAACAATAAACGTTAATCTAATGATGAGTTCACGTAAGTTTTCGGTTATCTCACTGTCTATGAACACACGGATATGTTGTATTCACGTTGTATTCATAGTTTTGAGTATATTACAGTACTTAAAAATTAAATGTTATTTTTTTTAACTACTTATTATCTGTAAATGAGCCATTTTGAGCAATTAACTTTTTTTTATTTTTTTTTATTCGACTGGTTGGCAAACGAGCTGGTGGGTCTCCTGATGTTAAGAGATCACTACCGCCCATAAACATCTGCAACACCCCTGGTATTGCAGATGCGTTGCCAACCTAGAGGCCTAAGATGGGATACCTTAAGTGCCAGTAATTTCACCGGCTGTCTTACTCTCCACGCCGAAACAACAGTGCAAGCACTGCTGCTTCACGGCAAGATAGCGAGCAAGTTGGTGGTAGCAATCCGGACGGACCTTGCACAAGGTCTTACCACCTGCTTACAACACCTGCCACTTCATTACAAACTAAGTTGGGAAAATAAATAATGTAGTTTTAATCTCCTTTCGCCATAATTATCCCCGCATGATATTATGCCTACTTATTTTATGTATCTGCATGCAAAATTATCTAACTGATGCATAAAAATCCATTGCGTAGTTCAAAAGACCTAATGAAATACCTACTGAGGGACAAACTGAATTTATGTTATATATCTATGTAAAAATGCTGTGATTTTGCTGCGTCTAGTAACACCTGGTCAAAAAGATCACTCTGTTATCCACTCTTACTTTTTAGGGTTCCGGAGCCAAAATGGCAAAAACGGAACCCTTATAGTTTCGCCATGTCTGTCTGTCTGTCTGTCTGTCTGTCCATCCGCGGCTTTTCTCAGAAACTATCAATGCTAGAAAGCTGTAATTTTGGACGGATATAATATGCCGACAAGTATGGCGTGTTACAGATGTTTATGGGCGGTGGTGATCTCTTACCATCAGGAGACCCACTAGCTCGTTTGCCATCCATTCAAATAAAATAAAAATAAAAGACAAAATGGTACAATTAAAAATTTAAAAAGAAAATTTTTTAGGGTACCTCCCATAGACGCAAAGTGGGGGTGATTTTTTTTTCTCATCCAACCCTACAGTGTGGGGTATCGTTGGATAGGTATTTTAAAACCATTAGGTTCACATAGACGATTTTACAATTCAGTGATTTGTTTGCGAAAAATTCAACTTTAAATGGCAAATTTTCATTAAAATCGATCGTCCCCCCCCCCTCTAAAATCTAAAGCGGTGAGTGGAAAAATTTGAAAAAATTCAGGATGGTAGTGTATATCAAACTTTCAAGGAAAACTATAACGGCTAAGTTTGCTTGAGAATAGTAGTTTATGAGTAAATAGCAGCCTAAGGTATAAAATATACCTAAACTTGGAAAATTCCGTATAAAATACGAAATCCTCAGAAAAATATTGCTTATTTTATTCGTAATGGTACGGAAACCTATTTTGGGCGTGTCCGACACGCTCTTGGCCGGTTTTTCAAACACTTATCGGGCAGGGTTTCTTTAGAAATAGAAAGAAATATTATGCTAATAATCTATAGGTTATACCGGAGTTAACAATTTCGCGTGATTCCTTCGCGTACCGCGTACCTATTATTAATTGTTGTTTATTGCCACGAGCGCTTGCCCAAATAGAGTTTTTGTTTACCCACATGTGACAATATCCCGAAAATTCTCAAATCAGTGCGTTTTATGAGCTAGTATCATCACCGTAAAAGGGACCTTCGTGTGAAAGCTCCTGATTTTGTTTGTATTACCCGTTCGGGCAAGAAATTCCGTAGGTCACGGTCATGCGGTACATTGGAGCGTGGGAACACGTAGCTTCAGTATAAATATTGAAGTTACTTTAATTTAATATTTTTTATTAATTTTTGACCTTGTAGGCTTTTTTCACCTCTAAAGATTGTATAATTTAATTATGTAGTATACTTTGAGACTTAAGCTTAATGGTTACTTGACCTGAAATGTATATTTAACCAAAATAGCCAAAATTCGCTTACACAGGAGTTTTTTCCCCTGATTTTCCTTCGTTGGGTAGCCTAAGCGTTCAGTTGATTCGGTTGGTGCTCGGCGACTCAATTCGGTTTGATTTCTCTCTCGAGATAGGTACTGCGATACACTCCATGCACTAAAAGCAGAAAGGAGATGGTAATAGTTAATTCTAGGAGTATAAATTTTTGGAATATAGCATATTGTATTCGAATGTATCGTATACCTACCACATACAACCACAAACAAAGCGCCACATTAGTGCACATTAGTATCTTGCAAATTCTTAGTTATTGTCCTTTTAAACTTCACATCTATCTTATTTCAAGAAAGACACAACAAAATGTGTTCAGTCCTTAAAATAGATGACGCAGGGGCAGATTCCGAGCACGGAGGAGCCATTAGAGAGGTTTTTTCAGCAAAAAAACTCGAATAGACTTCAACTAAAGTGATATTTTGTACGTAAAAACCAAATTTATTATTTGCTCGTGTTTTGAATGCTTCTCTGATCTTTCGTGCAAGGGTTGCTTGGTAATAAAGAGTTTTTTTTGGAATGACAAATTATTTTGAACAGTCTACGAAATTTGTTACTTTCACTTGAAATAGTGGGATCTTTGTTTAAGAAAGGTCACCTTCGTAATAGACAAGTGCTTGTCCAATTTATTATTAGGAATAAAAACTTATTTTCTTCAGTAGTGTTCAGCTTTGGAGGTCTTCAAGAAAGGAGCTGAGTCCTTTTACTTTCTCAAAATGGCAATAAACCAGCGCCTCCCACGGAGTCACGAGTGTGTATTAAGTGGTAAAAATTGCTTATACCATCAGGTGATTGCAAGCTCGTTTGTTTGACGGTCGGAAAGCCTAGTGGTTAGACTCTGACAACGAAGCTTGAGGTTCCGGGCTCGATCCCCGGTCAGGGCAATGTTTGTATGGAAAATATGTATGTTTATTCTCGAGTTTTGGATGTGTTAATATATATTTAAGTATGTTTATCTGTTGCCTAAATAGTACTCATAACAAAGGCTTAGCTTACCTACTTTGGGAATACTTCAATTGGTCTCACATGTCACCTTTTTTTTTTAATACAATATAGGCTTGCGTTTGGCCACAATCACGCCTAATGGAAAGCGAGGATGAGGCCTACGATGGAGCAAGCTTGCCTAGTAAATGCTCATTCACCCTAGACTTGAAAGCGGCCAAATTGTAGTGTTCAGGAAACACAGTCACCGGCAGGGAACTCCACTCTTTTGCTGTGCGGTTGATGAAGGAAGAGCGAAAACGCTTTGTGCGAATTTTGGGAATACTGACAACGTATGATTTTCTTTTTATCACTATTTTATAAAAAAAAAAAAAAACTAAATTCTATTTGTGTATGTCGGCGGCCGATCGTAAAACCCGCCAGATCAAAAAATTCCTAGGCATATCGTGAAATGGAGCCATTTCTTTGAATTGACTAAGGGCCATCTGCCATATCGTTCAAATATCACCATTTAACGATTTGCCTAGTGACGCTTAGGCAGATCATGAAATTCCAAGGTATTTCACGATATGCCTCGGAAAAACGTGATCTGGCGAATTTTACGATCGGCCGACGACATATACATATACCAAGCCAGTAGGTACTTCGCCCTACTCTCATTGCCACTATAACTGGTAAAGTGCGATAAACATATTTTTCACAGACGAAGTCGGGGCATAAGCTAGTAATAGATCAAAATACAGCGTGTATTTTTGATACTACCTCAAACTTTAAGGGTAGTTAGTGAAGGCCCTAATAATCACATTTTATTATGTTTCAGTAAAAAAAAAAGATTTATTAGTTTCCTTACAAAATTAATTAGCACGCAATGTATACTACGTGGTACTACTTTGTTTTTATTCAAAACGTCGCACTTGTTGACGTGACAGCTGTCACAGAACGCTTCTCTCTCGTATCAAATTATTGTACGCATTACATTACTGATCGAAAATATTTCAAAAATTAATTACGCTCTGGTAGTTAATTCTAAATTAACGATTTGTTTTGATATCGGTTCACAGCTCTTAAATCTTCCTCTGGTTACAGTTTGAGGTAGTATCAAAAATACACGCTCTATACATTTGACGCGGTGAGAGTATTTCAGGAAACAGACCAGACGACATGAGTAGATAGGACCGCCATATCAAGCGGTCCAACAACGGTCGAACCTGTCTAGTCTCCTAAAGAGACGCACTCTAATTCCTATTCGGGTACAAAATAAATTGATATTATCTTAACCAAACAATATTTGAATAATTTTGACAGACAGCGTAAAATCTGTATTGGAAAGGTCAAAACCGACACAATCCCCATCAATACAGCTGTCATACCGTTCTGCGTCCCCGGGCATCTTTCACTTCTATCGAACTATTTTGTTTCAATATTGGATCCCTGAATATATTATGCTAAGCGGGTACCCCGGTTTGCTTATAATTTTATCAAGGATAATATTTTTGGACTTAAAAAATACATTATGTTGAAAACGATATTTTATTAGATAGGTAGGTTTGCCGTGACTCTCAGTTGGACGTAGTTTAACATAAAAGATCCAAAGCACCGTCATGTTACGCTTTAACTTCGCTTTTGTTGCTATTGAAACTAGATCCAAAATCAAAAAAATTAATCGTCGAGGGTTCAATACTTTTTGTTAAACTAGTTACGTCCAGTTTTTGTTGTGGTTACGAGGTTAAGCTTTAAAAAAGCAACCCTGTTGTCCCTTATATTTTTAGGGTTCCATGGCCAAATGTTAGAAACGATCCCTATTATTGTCACTTCGTTGTTCATTTATCTGTCTGTCACAGGACTTTATCTGGGATCTGAAGAGCTGAAACATAGAGAAAAAAAAATGCTATAATTTTTCTATCAGCGGCTGTAGGTCAAAAAGTAAGTGTACCATTTGTTGCAAGGCCGACAACGCATCTACAGTCCTGATGGTGCTGCGGATGTCTTCGTCTGACGGTTATCATTTAGTATCCTCTGCTCCTTTGTCTACTATTAGGTACTTACATAAAAAAGGTACTTTATGAACTCAAACAAAAAGAAAAAGAACTGCGACATAGCCCGAAACATGTCGAGCTAAACGCATTTAATATAGGTGTTGTAATTACCTGTTGTTTTGTGTGTATACCTGTTACGTGTTGTAATAGGCATAACCCTATTGTATCGAACTGGCTCAGTCGATTTTTTGATATTACGGGTTATTTTGTATCACGTATCACGTTGTAGACATGCTTACTACTTTGCGAATACGACCCCAACCACATGTCACTCTCAGTAGACATATTCGGCTTTCGGCGAATCCCAGAATATCTGGTCGTGGCTTTAACTGCGACTTACGAGTAGCTAGACGCTCAGACTATACCGGCTCCGACTGTAGTTTCTTTAGTTTAAATAAAGGAATAGTCTTATACTCGTACTTGATTCTGCAAACTGGATAAACTTAGTTACTTCGGCTTAACTGCCAACATAGGGTTAACTAGTATCAAAATGCATGGACTGACTCCCAATCCAAAGTTAACGAAGTTCTTTTTTTTACTCTAGACAGTGTAACCGCCCCTTAAAATAATTCTAAACAGGTATGAACCTGTACTTTACGTAACAGAAAACAGCGCACGAACATCCAAACGATACACTCGACGCCCATTCTAGAGCGAAATGGCAATATAGCCGGCTCGTCCGTTCGCTCGCCCGGTTGTGTGTTAGACAAGCACTGAATGCCTGGTACCACGAAACTCAGTGCGCGCGGTGACAAGCGACGCTCGTAATACAGTTTACGATAATTAAGCGACTGTTACTATTCCGAAAGTTTATCATAATATCTACTAATCAACTCGCTCAAATAGACTGTAGATACCTAGTTTAATAAGATGTTTTCTTTTACTCTGTCAAGTTATGGAACTAACTCGAGAGCTCTGCTTTGCATTAAAATGAATTTCCTTTCACACGCTGTCACAATACAGTTATGAAAATTTTCCGCAAACTTGTTCTAAGGAAGGTATTAGGTACGCTCGCCGTGTCAGTACCAACTCGTTATATACGTTTCGGTCAAGTTGTACAAGTCGGAGTTATCTTTTCTTTCGTTTTATGAAAGTTGGCCACGTCGTCAAGTTGTCGGGCGAGTTGTTGGGAACTTGGGGACAAGGCTTATGACTTGGTAGCTTTGGAAAACGTGACAAGAATCTAAATTCAGCCGTGACATTCACTAATCACGTAATGATAATAAGCTCAGCTTGGTAATAACTATAGGTGGGCAAGCAGATAATGTCAGACTTCTGAGAGCGAGCGATATGACACGTTTGATGTCCAAATCTTTTTTGTTTTGAAATCAACTCTGAGGTTATCAAGTTAAAATATTATAAAATGAGTTAAAGTAGTGAGATTTCAGCTAAAAAACTCATGTAATTGGCCCCTTAATTCAATAAATTTAGGAATCTGTGGAGATATATCAAAATCTACGTGCTGGTACAGTCGCCAGCATTAATATCTGCCACAACAGAGCCTGCAAAAATATCTGACACGTCCTTCCGGCCCTAGAAATAGAGTTGTATCAGATATTTATGCACGCTTGTTGTGTCATATATTGGTGCTGGTGACTGTACCTATGAGTCTTAGAGATTACGTCTAGCAAAAGCACAATGTCAGAGTGACAAATGTAGACAAATGAATGTTAAATTAACACAAGCGTTTATAAATAATTACTTTTTTTTACAAGCTTTTATTTTATATAACACGTATTACAAAGTACGCTTGCGGTCATTTCTTTCGGAGCACTTTGTCTACAAATTGACGATGAAAATTTTAGTGCACATGATTTAGTTCAATTGAAAATACTTAGCAACACATCATTCACGAAAATAAGTAGATACAGTCAAATAAAATTATATCTAATTCTGACCATTACAGAATGAACCTGCGAAAAATTTGTCAACTTAACACCATGAATCCTCGGCGTACAGTTCTAAACATACTAATTTTACTACCGTGTACCGTCTTCATATTTAATGGTACTAAATTGTGTCTTTAATGATATTTATTTGGATAAATAAAATAGGTACTAGATTTGACTGTTCCAGTTTTAATTAATTGAATGACAAAGACAGAGAGAGATAGAATATAATCGAATACACAACTTAAACATTACGACAGGCCAGGATGATCTGTTATCACAAATAGGTTTGACACCTCCCCCAAATAGAGCATCCTGTATTGAAAAATACAATAAAATATAACAACCTGTACATACAATATATTCAGTAAAAAGAAAAAACATCATTAATATTAGAAACTAAGTTAGTCACAGCAATCTTCTTGCACTTCCTCTTGCGGCATTCAGAGACGACGTGTCCTTTTTCTTGCAGCATGTACAAACTGGTGGGCGAGGGCTTGAATTCTTCGAAGAATTGGCGAGCAGCGCAGCAACTGGCTCTTTTGATAATGAATTGCGTATGTCTTCTTTCAATAGGTTCGCAGCTACGGAGTCTGAAGTCAGTTTTGTTCCAGAGTTTTCAATTGCCATGACCATGGGGTTATACTGATCAGTCAGTCCTGTTAGCATAATGAGTCCAACGAATTCGTCATCAACGGGCTCGTTGACTACAATGAGTTGCTGCAGTGTGGCACGTATCTCACTCACGAAAGCTTCCATATTGTTGAGCTTGGAGTCAAACAGTTTTCGCAATAGTTAGTCGCCGCAATAAGCCGTTGTCTGCGTATGCAGCTTGTAGCTTCTTCCATGTTTCTTCTGCCGTTAAGGCACTCATCACGATAGGATAAACTCTCGGAGTCAAAGAAAGGCAAATTTTTGCAGTAGTTTTTGCGTCAAGGCGTTGAAAAGCTTCGTCCCCTATTTCTGCTTTAAACTGTGCGGGGTTACTTACACAGTCCCAAAGGTCGCACATGATCAGAACATTCTTCATAGCGAAGCACCACAACGTAAAATTTTTTACTCCTCTCAAGTTTTTCGATACTTGGAAAAATCGTAGAATTACTTTGTGCCGACGCCGCTGTGGTTGCCGATGGTGACGAGGATTTCCCGTTTGTCTCCATAGCACTTATACGAGTACTGGACCCATAACCTGATATTTATATGGATAAATAAAATTGGTACTAGATTTGATAGTTCCAGTTTTATTTAATTGAATGACAAAGACAGAGAGAGATAGAATATAATAGAATACACATTTTAAATCTTAAGACAGGCCGGGATGATCTGTTATATATCACAAATAGACTTAAAATTTAACTCTACTTTAAAGTATTTATCTGAACATGCTCCTAAATACAGTTAAAACTACGATCATGTTTAGATATTTGATACCTACTGAATGTTCCTCTCATTCACTCAAAAATTAACTGGTAGAGGTCCCTTAAAAGGATAAATTTGCCTTTTTACAAGTATTTCTAATATTGTCATTTTTATTTGTTTATTTATTTATATTTGTACCATAAACATACATAAATACATATTTATACCTAAGTACCTAAACCGCTCTGATGTTTCTTGTGGAATTATATTATTATCAGTAAATGTTTTTTAAACATAGTAGTGATTAATGGGTGATATAAATTTTATCGTACACTAATTATGTTATACACAAGCATCATTTTTTTCTTCTTGGTCCCATCCCATCTTGCTTGAAGATAATAACTATCGGCGAGCAACATAATTATTAGGTACAACCCAAACAATAATTATGTTACGTAAATTAAAATACAATTACGCACAATATGGTTCCTGTTTGTCATAATATCATTCCCTTATCTTATACAAGATAGGGCAATATCGCTAAGGACGAAGGAAGCCCAAATGGAGCCTATAACAATAAATTATGATCTCCCTTATACATGTAGAACGATCTAATGGACTAGGTTTCGAAGCCTCTGTTTAGGTAATGGATGGCCGTCTTTATTTCTTCGTTCGATTTGTGTTCGTGCTTTACCTACTCTGTTTCGTGTCGTCGAATGAGAAAATGTAAATCCTCGTTTTGAGAAAAAAATCCTTGCCAGTTTTTACTGTATTACCATCAAATTTTTGTCATAAAATGCAGTATAAAAGAAATACGTTTAAATATTTATTTGTTTGAATATTTTCCTGTTTAAGAGATAATCTGCAAGATTTTTACTTTTTAGGGTTCCGTGCCAACGGGACCCTATTACTGAGACTCCGCTGTCTGTCTGTCTGTCTGTCCGTCTGTCACAGGGCTCTATCTCTGAAGCCGTAAAAGTCAGACACTTGAAATTTTCACACATTATTTATTACTGTGGCCGCTATAACAACAAATACTAAAAATAAAATAAAGTTACAAATTAAAGGGGGTCGTCATACAAGAAACGTGTATTTTCCAGCGTTTTTTGGTTGCTAAGGCGACCGAGTCGCCGAGCTATGTCATTTGAATATTTACCTTTATGTTTGCGATTTTAATGATGTTTTATAAAAGCTTCGATAGTATAATATAGTGACTGTCTGATTGTGTGGTTTATTCGGTTTTGTGCAAAATCAATAAAGCAATTTATGAACCACAAACCTCAATGAAGCCAACTTTGATAAAGCGCTGGCCAAATCCACACCGTATTAATCACTATGTTTACCTATTGTTTTTTACACTAAAAAAATCATAGTAAGTATTTAACAGTTTAAAATACAGTATACAATTTATTCACACTAGCTGAGCTTCTTATTATTTAATTACACAACATACGAAGTCTGCCGAATTTCCCGCGAATGAACAGAGTTGACAGATATTTTTTTTAACCGCGCGCGGCAAGTTGCGGGCAATGGCTTCAGAAGCAAACAGCCTGAATCAAAGAGAATGAGAAATGGATTACGACAGCACCGGAAGTGTTAATTGCTTAGTTTGGGGCTAGGTCAATTGGTGTAATTTGTCCCAAGATATCATTATTATTATTATATTTACACCTACACAAGACCCACTTGCATCATCGCTAATTTACGTCTAGGGAAGATAAGAAGGTGTTAGGTAGGTAGGAGGTAGTTTTTTTTAATTTATTGTACGGCTTTGTTCCTACGATAAATATTATAAAGCGGAATTTTTTGGGTCAAATCCTACAAGTTCACTGTGACCCACTTCCTTCCAGTGGTCGGATAGGAAAAATTCGTGTCTAGATTCCTGTCCTAGACACGAATCCTAGGGCTATCGCGTATGAATTCGCCGCTAGAGGCTCTAGTGTAGCGTGGGGTCTCCGAAATGTCAAATCTCATAGTTTTGGGTGAGCTACGCGGGTTTGTTTATAATTAGAATAATTTTGAGAATATTTTGCATAACCTGAAATTACTTATGGCAGTTATGCGTTACCGGAATGAATGTGTGTGTTTTGAGACAGTTTTGTCTTTCGGAAACATTTGTCCTCCCTTTTTTTCCGAACAAAACGGGACTACGCAACACTGTGGTTGCTCGATATTTTTATGGTACGGTTTTAAGGTGTATTAAATATGATTTTAATCTAAACTTTGTTTTCACGACCGTAATAACTGGCTTTGAAAGCCACACTAACCTCACGCAATAGTAGCGCCATCTAGAAAGACAAAAATGATAGCCCTCATTGAGTGAGCACGATAAATACGATTTTTTCCGATATAACCTAACCTAACAAACAAAACCGGCCAAGAGCGTGTCGGACACGCCCAAAATAGGGTTCCGTAGCCATTAAGAAAAAATTAAGTAATATTTTTCTAAGGATTTCGTATTTTATACGGAATCTTCCAAGTTTAGGTATATTTTATACTTTAGGCTGCTATTTACTCATAAACTACTAATAATTCTCAAGAAAACTTAGCCGTTATAGTTTTCCTTGAAAGTTTGATATACCTACGACCATCCTGAATTTTCCAAAATTTTTCCACCCACTGGTTTAGATTTTAGAGGGGGGGACGCTCGATTTTAATGAAAATTTGCACTTTAAAGTTTAATATTTCGCAAACAAATCACTGAATCGAAAAATCATCTTACCAAAGCCCTAATAGTTTTAAAATACCTATCCAACGATATCCCACACTTTACGGTTGGATGAGAAAAAAAATCACCCCCACATTATGTCTATGGGAGGTACCTACACTAAAATATGTATATTTTTTATATTTTATTGTACTATTTTGTCGGCATAACTTACATATATATCCGTGCAAAATTACAGCTTTCTAGCATTGATAGTCCCTGAGCAAAGTCGCGGACGGACAGACAGACAGACAGACATGGCGAAACTATAAGGGTTCCGTTTTTGCCATTTTGGCTCCGGATCCCTAAAAAGTTGGAAAATCCCCGATTTTGTCACTTCAAAGTTCAATATCTTAAAAACGGCTGAACCGATTTTGATAAAACATGTCTAAGAACCTTCGATAGAAAACCTGCTTTTAATCAAAAAAACCGCATTCAAATCGGTCCACTTGTTTAAGAGATACGGTGCCACAGACAGATAGAACGACACACACATAGCGGTCAATAACACCCCTCTTTTTGCGTCGGGGGTTAAAATACGATGTAACACCGTTATGCAGTCCATCTCTACCTTTCTATAAAACTATGCTTTGAAAGAAAATCGTACTTACCTACCCCATGCTCGCCTCCTTAACAGCGTGCCCCCCGTAATATCTGTAAGTGCTTTCAGACGGAGATATTCATAATACATTAAGTATCACTCTTTTATGAAGTAAATAATATATAAGCCACTTTACATATTATATGTGAGCTACGGCGCCGCATTCTTCTTCAATTTGACTGCACAGATGTTTTAGGTTATAACGCTATAAGTTTTGCGAAAGTGTACCTAAATATTCATTTTTTTTAGGAATTCAGTAAAGTTTGAAACAAGAAAGGTTTGCTTAATGTTTCTAAATGTAACCTGAAAAAATAACTGCAACTAAGGCGTTTGGTTTTTTAACTTTTGGTGATACTCACTCATAACAAATATTAACCGGGATAATCATTACTATCTTAAACACAGTCTTATTTTTGATTTCCGTTAGCTTTTAGGGAACATCCAACGTGAAGTTGATTTCTTCAAGACGCTAAAAAGTGTCGTAACTCTTACTGTTGAAAATATAATCATGAATTACTTTATTTATATTAATTATGTAGAATGAAACACAGCACCAGCAGCAGCAATAATGCACAGTGTTAAGGTTCTTAATTTATGACCTTTCCTTAAGTCCCTAACCAAAGAGTATCTTTATAAGAGGTCATACAAGGCCCTCATTTTGAAAAAAAAATACCTACAGAAGTTAGTTCTATAACTATAAATTGTAAGAAAACCTATCTCAAGCATATTATAGTATTTAAAGTAGCATAGGAAAATTCAGCAATCCCTTGAAAGATACGGAATTCTCACACAAGTTTATCTTGTACTTGACGGTTTTTTTTATAAAACGGCATAAGATGAAGGTTGAAAAAAACGGTAAATGCAATAACGAGTACCGTCGCTTTAGACAATATAGTCTCACATTTCCAATAATGTATCAGACACTAAACATCCTTTGACCCGCAAACTTGCTCGGCCATAGATGTTGCGTTAAACGGAATGCACTTTGAATGTCTGAGGATTACATGCTACGTGACAATAGCCGTGTCGATTTACTCGAGCGAATAAGCTGTGGAAGTGTTAAGTAGAGGGACTCAGGCGTTCTAGCTTTCTAGAGATTTAATACGTCACTATGTGGTTAAACTAGACCAAAGTGATCGCAGCTGTACACATTTCTGATTTAATTAATATTAAAATAAGATGCTAAGCCCCTTGTTCGTACCTACACGCTCACTACTATTATTTATACTACCCAAAAAAAAGAAGCCACGTAAGTTTCATTGGTAAAACAAAAATACTATTAGATATAATACGGTATTTGACTATTTTTTATAAGTTTGATAAAATTAAAAATTCACAATGCCTGTTATCGAATAGGTAGAGAAACAATTTTTAAGCTACCTTTACAAATAACCAAGTTATAATGGTTTGAAATTCAAGATTAGACTGAGAAAGACATACTGGCATGTGACGTCACACGCCAGTACCACCATACTTGCTGGATAGAGAAAAGCGTTTGAGAAAGAGACAAGTATACATATTTTTCAAAAAATCACTATAAATCCTATTTTCAACCGATTTAAATTTTCTCTTCGCTAAACACTATCTGTATATCTATATTTTCAAAATAATATTTAGATATGGCAAATTAAGTAGTTGTCAAATACCGTATTCTTTAGAAGTAACATTCCTTGTCTAGATATGACTTTATTAATACAACCGTAACACAGCACAAATACTTTTCATTCAATAAAATGTATTCAGATAAAAAAGCTAACGTGATTTTGCAATCATTTTGATTTCATTTTACCAATGAATTCTTATTTTCTTTTGACTAGTATAATAATAATGTTATATAGCAATTATTTCGCCTCTATCTATACAGGGTAACTCCCACGTTGTGAACAATTTTTTTTGCTCTGAACCTTTAGTTTGATCACTTGTACGTAATAATATTATTATGCTAAAATCTGTTTGTAATCTGTAATCTGTAAATGCTGCATTTTTCATCATCATCATTATAGCCGTAGAACGTCCACTGTTGCAAAGTCTTTGTCACTATTTTAATCTACCTGTGCTTATGGAGCACTATCTGTCATCTTGTAATAATTAGATTTATCATAGTTTATTTATTTGTTTTTTGATGTTTATCCGACTGCCTATAATATATTTATTTTAGACGTGTATTATATACACGATAGTATGTGTAGATGTATTTTTTGCGGTTTAATTTTCTGATCTACTTGATGCACCACCTGCGGTAAACTAGTATTTCCTTCTTTCTGTAAAAAAGGTTGCCTGAAAGAGATCGCTCTTAAGCGATAAGGCCGCCTATTGCTTGACTTGTAATTTTCTCTCTGTGTACCTGTTTTCTGCATCGCTTACTATTTCTGGTGTACAATACAGAGACATTGTATTGTATGGTATTGTTGGACACATGTTATATATTAATAAATGTAATTAATTCTTAAATTATTGAGATGGTTACCTAACTTTTTATATTAAAGTTTTATAGAGTCGTATGAAGTTTTTAAGATGATTGAATTCGACCTCATTATATTTGCTGGCCGGAAACGTTACTAAGATTACAGTCATTAACAATTAACAATCTCACGCAAAAAATTTCTTGTACTAAAGGGTTATTTACTCTTTTTTACTATTGAAATTAAATAGCGTCAGTTAATTAAATAGTTTAATTGTTTACTTCTAAAGCTAAATACACTGAGCTTGCCTTGAAATATTGCGTTAATAAAATATTGTTAATGAATTAAGAGTGAAATAAATGAAATCTAGACATTATTTTTTTTAACAAGACAACATGCAAAATAATAACTAAATGAAAAGCCCGTATTACTTTGGAATTTTTAGTACGATTTCAATTTATTCAAATCAACCTACTAATGTTAAAGTCGTTTCTTAAGAAGAGCGCGAACTAAATACGTATTCCCTAGTGAACTTTAAAAGGCTTATTCTAACGTGACAATGATAAATTGCTCTGTAACAAGAGACCAAGAATTTAACTATTGATTACCTACAGGACGTCGATGCAAACTTGTAATCGCGGGGGATTACAGTTGTGAAATTATGCAAATTCCGCCCCGACCGAGGACCCTTTTGTGTAATTCCGCTAGGTATTAATATCACGATCATTTGGCACTTAAACATTGTTCGAGTGTTAAATGAACAGAATAAATACGGCGTAAGGGCTTAATCGTGATGGAATACTGTGTTTCCTGAACACTACAATTTGGCCGCTTTCTAGTCTAGGGTGAAGGAGCATTTAAGTACTAGGCAAGCGTGCTCCATCGTAGGCCTCATCCTCGCTTTCCATCAGGCGTGATTCTGGCCAAACGCAAGCCTATACTGTATAAAAAAAAAACTGCTGAGTCTTACTTTAGATAATGTCTTCTGTGGGTACTTACTTGAAACTGTGAAGGTACTGGTAGGTTAACTGTTGAAGCGGAGTGGTGAGCTAAAAAAATTACCAATTCCAGTACGCAAATAATATAAAACCTACTCTACTTAAGTACGTAATTTTATTGTTTATCAAAAATCAAGCATTTCTCACGGACCAAACAATCTAATTTATTTATTTTATTAAATTTCACAGCATAACATTAAAAACTAAAGCACTGTAAGTCTAAGATAGAAAGTCGGCTGTTGATTGTTGTTGCTGATAGGATGCTGTTGTTCTATTAAACTTTGTATCGTAGTATCGCATCTATTGTTAGGTTAGTGTAGTAATAGCCAGAGTAGCGGTAGTTCATGTCACTTATCGTTAACAAACTTCAGCTGACACTGTCTTCAGCGGTCGTACTAGGTCTTTAAATTTAAACCCGAAAACTAACAGCACCGTTTAAAGTGCTAAATGAAATGAAGGCCGTGCTGCCAGGAAACTCGCAACAGCGTCATAGAATTTTAAAGGCAATAAATTTTATAATTTTATGAGCGTGACCGAGCAACCCTCTTTAGCTTTTTGAATGATCCGCCCCATAATTTCCGTGAATAATGACACTTGGCCACGCAACCATTACTAACAAAAAGAACATCTCATCACTGGGGTAAATGACCCCTCTTGTTGTGCAACGTGACAGGACTAAATAAAACGCCAATTTAAACAGTTTTTATTTAAAAATTCATAAAAAACTTTACATTTAGCTGCAACTGTAAACTGGATGTGTACGTGTTTTACATTTATGTGTTCGCTAAGCGTATATTTGCCTTACTTAGGTACTTAGTTATAGTTTTTTTATAGAAAAAGATCAACGAATTCGACGGTCATAGAAAAAGGTGATATTAATTGAACATAATGATCAAATCCCACGTCCATCGTCTCATTAAATATGTATGTTAAATATTGAGCTGCATGCGCCTATTTAATGCGTAAGTAATGAGACCACATTTTCCACTGAAAACGAAAAACATCTTTTCAATAAACTTTTATCATAACGATCGGGAGAGCCCCTGTTTTCTGTTGCAAAGCCAACTTTATTTTTAATCATTGTCTAGCATCCGATGGTTCTTTATGTACAAAAAACTCGACTGTTCATGAGCACGACATTTTGTGGAACCATTGTAAAAGTTTTTCAATTAAAATATTTTGATAGGACAGCACAAAAATTTCGGAAAATGCGAAAAAATAGTCCAATGTTTTGTTTAGATTCATTTATGAAAAAACAAATTATTTATCAAATATTCGTAGTAGATTTCAAGCGTAGCTTATTGATAACATTAAAAAATCACAGATGGTTGTAACATTATATCTGAACAAGTTCAGCCTACAATTAAGTCGGTTCATATAAACATTATTTTTCATTGAACTTTGACTTTTCATGTCTGTTACAGTACTTAGGTAACAATAAATACGTCTTTGTTAGATTTACTATAGAAGCTTTTTCTTGATCTTTTACACAATAGTTATTTGTGCAACAAGAGAGCAAAGTTGTTTTTTGTTGCGAGTGTTGATTTTGAATCCCGAGTAAGCAACGGATTCTATAATTGAATCACGAGCGTTAGCGAGTGATTCTAAGTTAGAATCCTGAGAGCAGCAAGGGATTCAAATACACGAGATGCAAAAAAACTTTGGTCTCGTGTGACACATAAAATTTTTCACCTTAGCAGCGAGAACATCATTTAAATGTAACATAAGAGTAAAACCCCATATACCTACCTGTTTATAAAACAAACATTTTTTTTAAATATAATCCGATTATTAAGAAACAAATATAATAATCACATTTCAAACCATAAAAAAGTGCCCAGGAGACACAATACAAATCTCATACTCATAAGATGCATTGTAATTTTTCTTAGACCTTTTTGTGCTAAAGTTATGTCACACTTATTTTTTAATACTGCAAAAATCCTCATCTTGGGGGTCATTAAAAAGGTTGAACAAGAAACGTATAATTTATTATAAATGTTATTAAACCTATATGAATTTTATTAAGATTTCTATTACATAAACATAAATAGATTTGTTAAAAATTAATTCAACTTAACAAATATTTATTCCAACTGTAGAGGCAGTATACGGAATTATTTTATAAAAAAAAACAAGAGAAGCGGCTTTCGTGCAACGAGGTTGCATACTTTATTAAAAGATTGGGAAAATTTACATTTTGGAAATATTTCGTTGTCATGTAATTTATTAGGTATCTATCGATATATTTTTAATATCAAAAATTTAATTTAAGATCGTAATCAAAACACATTTGATCCTATCTCTCGCTTTTTTCGTGTTGAAGTGAAATGACAGATCAAAGTAAAGTTCAAATATTTGGAATTCAGTGAGTAGACCCAACACTATACTCAGCATTAAAAAAAAAGTTACTTTGTCTCACGGAGTGAGCAAAATGCGATTTTGCTCACTGATTTCTCATAGCAAAACCTGCCTGTTTGAGGTGCTAAGGTGAAAAGTGACTTATCAGTCAGATTCATCTAAGTGTGCCAGTAATTTTACTTTGAATGTACAGTGTTATTGAATAACAAATAAGTTTTATAGCTGGATATCTTAATGAAATTTCAGATCACATTTAAATTGCACATACGACTATAAAGACTAGTATCAATATATTCTACTTCATTCATTTTCGTGTTGATTGTTAAAATGCAATATCACTAAAAACAGTAAGTCCTCGATGTATCATCTGCATCAGTACTGTGACGTCGTCAGCCATAATAATACTGCGAGTTTGAAAATCTGCTCAAACTCTTTGGACTAACCACAAGTTCGTGATCAAGTTCTGCATCTTCTTTTTCTCTACTTGCTTCTCTACTGAGCCTGCCAGCTGCTACTTCTCTGTACTGAGGTGGTATGTAATCCAAAGTGCCGTACATACTAGCACCAGCACAAGGGTAGATGGTCGACAGCGGCCTCATAGCCCGTAATGTCCCCTTACTTCCCGGTACATCTCTATAAAGTATCATATCGGGATGCGCAGGATCATAGAACGTTCCAGAAATATGAGTGACGTCAATATCATTGTCAATATCTGAAACAGCGTCACTAAAGACGTTTGGCGCTTCCGCAATGAACATGTCGCCATTTTTGGAGTTGTTTTTGTTTTTCCGAATGATGTAACAGCGAACACCGATGAGCAATATGCAGAGAATTATGAATAGAAGAACGCTTATACCAATGTAAATAAATATGTTTAGGCGCACCGCCTCTGTAAAATAATCAAAACAGGAAGTTAGGATAACGAGCGTAGTTAAATATAAATATGTTGCAATTCCTACCGAAACAGTAATGTTTCTAGTGCCGCTTATCCATCGCATGCGCCAAACCCTCGAACATTGTTTCAGCAAGCAGTCGCACACAATATTTGTTACTGTCTAGGCAACAGAAACCTATCAAACCTAAATAAATAGTAAGTAAGCAGGCAAAAATAGACTTTGACAATGTGGTCTTTTCGAAAGCATGGTAGTTTAATGATACATGTATAAAAGCCCCTTGCAGCTACTTACGAAGTACGTAAACGTTTCGATTGTAATGAAACTTGATCCGTTCACTCGCACGACCAACGATAAGACACTTGACTCTGTAAAAATGTTTGGGTTCCACAGAAAACCAGCGTTACTACACATAACGTGTGGCAACAAATGCTGAGTGGAGGCCCTTTTTGGTGTCCTGTCGTGTCACCAAGTAACTTAGTTTTAGTGCTACTTTAAGTCTTATTACTGTAAGGTGGTGATACTTATGGAACCAAAATAAATCTCTCTTTCTTTCTTTCTAAAATACCTGTGAGAAAACAGCTCAAATTATAATTGCCTGTCGACTGCATCACTGAATCCGCGGACAGAGCTTGTTCATAGAATACCACGGTATGGCATGAATCGTGACTCATTCTCACCTCACAGAACAGATTTTGTATGTATGGGGGTATAGATGATAAATACGCTGTGGTGACACGTATTTTTATAGGAGAAAAACTGAAGGTTTTCGTTGTTTATTTACTTAGATTTCTGCGGCCCAGACCAGACATTGTAGGTACAGACAATGTCCGAAGATTTGCCGCGCGAGGCGGTGACACAGCGTGATAGTAAGTGGATATTTCAATATACCTGTATTATCCTTTTCACTTTTATCAGGCTTGCGCGATCCACTCCCATCCTCGTCATTGTAAGATGGCTTTTGTGTGCTGACTGGTTTTGGAGTAGATTTCAAACCTCTATCGGTGATAGGTTTATCTATGCCAGTGTCTGTCCATCTGTCACCGGCGTTCACTAAATAAAAGGAAATATAGTTGATTACGTAATTATTATAATTACAAATTTCTACTGTTGAGTTCCATGAAAAGAGATCATTACAGCAAGTGGCAAGCGCAGCGCAGGACGTCCACATACGAGATGGACGGATGATCTGGTTAAAACAAATTCACGGTGGATGCAGGACGCGTCCAACCAAAGCAACTAGACGTATATGGGGGAGGCCTATGTCTAACAGTGGACATCCTACTGCTGATATGATGATGATGATGATAAGATCATAATAATCATCCTAGCTTAGCTGATTACCACACTGAAGATGAAGGGCCAGCGTGAAGTAACTTCCAAAATGTGTAAATATTTGCTCATAGATAATTATCAATGTGCTAAATACTCTTCTCATTTCCTCTTGAAAAATTTTAGGTTGTGCTGACTACGTAGCTATTCTTTTTGACTACTGTTAAAAAGTGGTACTTGCATGTGTTGTGCAATACCTGAACTATCGAACAAGTCTGAGCCGCGGTCTGCCTTGGTGAACCCGTCCTTTGCCTCATCCGCCTCCAGCGCGGACTCAAACTGCTCGGTGAGAACGCCCAAAGGCACTGCGACCAAAAATATTCACTTAAGTAATTAACTGAGAAAGCAACTTGTTTTCTGTACGAATGAGAATTGGCTGCAACAAAAAGTTCATATATAATTAGGCTTCATTGCCATTGACAAAGAGAGTTGAATTTTTCCTGTGATGCCATTATGTATTGTGTTGTGATTAATCAATCAGGCTGAAATAAGCCAAACGTTTAACGAGAAGTTACTCTGCGTATTTGTTTTATAAAGCCATTTTCTAAAAAACACAAGCCAAAAAATATGGAACACAACGCCAGGACTCAGTGGTATTATAAAAACCTTAACAACTTCGCGATACCAAAAACTAAAGAACACAAAGAACTAAAACTTGTTTCCGCTCCTAAAACACCCAGCTATTATTATTGTGTAAGCTGAAACTTAACAGATGCAAACAGAGTGTGATAGTTTGTTTCAAGAAAACTTTTGAAACTTAAGAATGCCCCGAGTACACGGGCTCTGTATTATTACGCTTTCACACTGTACTGAAGAGCAAAAGTAGGACGAATAATAATGTACAACCCCTGTTACCAAAGCATTTGATACAAAGTTTTGTTTTTAGTACCTACCTACCTGGTATACCTATACCTCAGTAAAACAGATCGCCAATTTTTTATTTCGATTATTTTATTTGCGAGATTCCAGGTGTGCCGTTTCGGCAAAATATTTTTCGCCAAATTTCACTTCCCAAAAAACTTATCGCAGTAGTTTCATTTCCCAAACGAATCTTTGGCATATTAACATTTCGCATTTTATTCATTTGGTCAAATTATCATTTGGCATAATTTTATATTGTCAAGTTTTATTATGACAAACGTTTATTAAGCAAACGTTTTCTTTTGGCTAATATTATATTCCAAAAAAATGTTTGTTCAAAATGACACTTTGCACAGGAACCAACCATTGAAACCAACTGCTACCAGAAAAGTAGGTTAGGTAAGGCTAGAATTGCGTCCCCCATAGAAACGAACTGCTATCAGAAAAGTAGGTTAGGTTAGGTTAGAACTGCGTCCCCCACAGAAACGAACTGCTACCAGAAAAGTAGGTTTTATGCCATGCAATATTTTGGGAAGAGTGCTTTATGCCAAACGATAAATTTGACTAAATAATACTTGGTAATATGAAACATGACTAAGTAATTATTTTTGAAACAATAATTTTCCAAAAAAATATTTACCAACTGTAAAATTGCGATAAGTTGTTTTAGCAAATAAATTTTGCCAAATGATACTTTAGGAAAAGTTTTTTGCCCATACATTCCTTAATCCGAGATTCCAACCACAATTATCACTGTAAAACAATGCAACAAGACTAACGATAAATGGAAGAATAAAATAAAGCTACTAACTACAGTTAATTACATTTCGAGAAGTGATTTACGGCTTGCCCAAGAAAAAAGGAAATGGAAGCTGCTCGATTACTCCTCGTGGAATACCAATTTAGCATTTTGTCTCAAAATTAATCCCATAGGGAGATCCTTTTATTTTTATTTTACTAATTTTAATAATTAGTAAATCAATGCTGATTCTTTAAATTAGAAAGAAAATGTGGCAGTTGTATTGTATTAGGATATATATGCTATTATTAGAAGCTCGAGTTCGTAACCACATTTATTTATTTATTTTTACTTATTTATTTATTTTCCAATAAAAAATTACAGCATTACAGTAAAACCAGTGCGCTGTAAAATACAAATTATACAAAAAAGACATTAAAAACAAAAAATACGTAACGAGAAAAAAAGTTACTTAGTTACTATTGCATAGCTAATTGGTTATGTATGTATATTACTTTTAAAGAACACGTTGGTAGAAAACCTATAGCTTCAAAGGGACATGTCGTCTGTTTCTGCTCCCTGCAGATGATATGAAATTGACATTGCTGGCTATGACGTTGTATCTTAAATGGCGTTGCTTTAACGTTACAGACTCTGAACATGGCGTTTGGCACGGGTTCCCGAAAACAGTACTGGAAGCTTGAATCTCGCATCTTCGCTTTCCGTGGCATATCTGCATTACTCTGCTCGCTGCATTTGTCGCCTTGCAATCTGCATAAATAAAATGATGAAGCCCATTAACGGACGGAATTCACTCAGTTGACTTAGTGGTTCGAGTTTCCTTTAAGTACACAAATAAGTAAAATAAAAAAAATAAAAATGTATTTATTTATCAACTCACAAAGGACTACATTCGATACATTTTCACAAAAGTTTGTTTACGCAAGTTTCAAAACATGAAGAATCCTTTGCGAGAGACTGGAGTCTGAACTAGGTGGGTACCTGTATTACAGATCACCAGGCTCTCACCCCAAGGACGCATAAAATGACAATTAATTACATATTTACAAGCAAAAATATATCAAAATACTTGAAGTGCAATTAACCATTTTAACATACAATACAGGTAAAAAAAAAATAGTAGATAGTTATGAATAATTGTTAGTTATTATATTTATAGTTATTATATAAGCCCAAGAGTACATGTCGTATTTGTGTGTGTGTGTGTGTAAAAGTATGTGTCTTTGCGTGGGTACATGTCTGGATGTGTGTTCAGTAAGAGAGCTCTTTAGCGAAAACCCAATAAATCTTCAATCTCGTCATATGCTAATGTTTGCAACCAATCTGTCATCTTTTGCTTACATTCTCTGTCGGTAAGTGTATATATTTTAGCTACTCTATTTATTCTATTGTATAGTTTTGGACTAAGGTAGTCAAAGTGATGACGAGAAACTGTCAAACGACAAGTATTCACTGAACAAATTAAATCCGCTCTGCGCCTGTTTCTAATAAGTTCAATGTTGAATGGAAGTAATTTTTGTTTTTTTAAGATAATTTGCCGGACAAACAGACCTCTTACTGTTAGAACTTTGCTCTCTTTATAAAGCGCAGTGGTGGGATATCTGTAAGGTTTTTTAGACATCACCTTTAAAACTGCACGTTGTGCCCTTTCTACTCGCAACATTAAAGTTTTGGCAGCTCCCCCCCATACAGAAATACAATATGTAAGTAATGATTGTAGTAAAAGAAACCGCAATCAACAATCGTATTTATCCTAATGCTAATTATAAAATGTTATAACGTGAAAGTTTGTGAATGTGCGTGTGTAGGTTTGTGTAGGTGGTGATGTTGTGAGTGTTCGTTTCTGTACATAAAAGAATGAGTGCGAGTAATTTTTCCATGCATATAGCAGTTATGGCCCTATTGTCGAGGATTACATACCCATACATACATACATAAAATCACGCCTCTTTCCCAACGGTGTAGGCAGAGACTACATCCTTCCACTTGCTATGATTTTGGCATACAACTCTCGCTTACTCTACATTTATCAATCTTTTCATGCATGCACGTCGGTTTAGAGTACTCCTGACCCGACCTTTCTTAAGAACGTCCCCGATTTCATCGTGGTACGTTCGTTTAGCCTTCCTCTCCCAACGTTCCCATTCACGCTTGTCTTACAGATCTGTATGATAGTCAATCTGTTTTAATTCATTCTGTCAACATGCCCAAACCATCCAAGCATCCCTTTCTCAATCCGTGTGACTATAGGTACCTTCATTTACACCACAGCGTTCCCTTATCGCACTATTTCTAATTCTGTCACTCAATTTCACATCTCACATATTTCTTAACACTCTAATTTCTACCGCATTTATTCTACTCTCGAGGATTAGTCTTTGCTAAAGAGAACAATATTACTTAAATAGTTTAGAAAAAAATCTGCAATTTCTTAGGGCATGGATAGAAACAGGAACATTCGATAATAGTTGCGTTTCAAAGCTCTAAGTACAAAGTTTTAAGTGTGTGCACCTCAGATATTTTTATATTTTTCTCCGTATTTTTAAAAATATTTTGATCGGATTTCACTGCCAAGTGCAGTTTCATTTGCTTTTTTGCTGGTTTCGGCAGCAAATTGAAACGTAACTTACGTAACTTATTTCAAAAGAACACAAGATTATAAAACAAATAACAAGCTTATTTTTAAAACGACTGCTTTTATGGCCCCTATGAAGTGAATGAAACGAAATAAAAGTGCACATTAACGGCTTGTACAATGTGCGAGAAACAGAGCAAATGAGGGCAACCATCAATCAGGTGGAACAAGTTATGCCAGGAGCACCTGACCTGACGCGAAACTTATAGCGCAGATTAATTAAAAATACCCATGAATATACAGATGTTGTGTATAATGATTTGGTATACATTTTTGTATTTAATGAGTGACATTTTCATATCCATTAATATGAAACTTTATTCATCATCATCATGTCAGCCGAAAGACGTCCACTGCTGGACATAAGCCTCCCCCAAGGCTCTCCACTCAGACCGGTCGTGTGCTTTCCGCATCCACCGCGATCCCGCGATCTTAACCAAGTCGTCGCTCTATCTTGTTGGAGGCCTACCGACATTCGAGAACATTCTGACCCCATCGTCCGTCAGTCCTGCGAGCAATGTGCCCCGCCCACTGCCACTTCAGTTTCGCAATTCTTCGGGTTTTAGTCGCTCTTACAGAGTGCAAGTAATATTTCAAATGGTTCACAAAACGACTTAATCATACATAACTCATATACCTAATAAGTATGAGACAAAATTTTACTAATTCATTCTCAACTCATTCAGTTTAACTATGTTAATACAAGGTCTTGATATGCTCAACGGATGTCATCATAGTGATAGCAAAAAAACATGCTCCAAAACGACCGACAAGTTGAACCAAATAAAGTATGCCTTCGGCACATTCATAAACAATTTCGCTGCATAACGTATAAATTGAAAAATTAATACAGCAACGGCAAACTTTCTGAGTACATGGTTAATGAACAAATTAATTTACCGAAAACTTGACTGAAATTTTGTCGCTGTTGCTAAAATACGCTGCTATGTATATCGTCTTCAACACTTTTTAGTACATATCTACATTGAAGTTTCTTACAATACGCCCGTGTTTGTTCATTCAACCTCATAAGTTCAATGAACCAAAAAAATACAACAATAACATATAAACTTAGCGAAACTTGTCATTCATTCGTTCCCTAAAACTTCTACGTCTGTCTGTAAACGATGTGCTGCATTATTCTTATATTTTAGTACTAGTCTTGTTAAGGATTTAGAAAGGTATTAAATGTTATTTAGAATAAAGTTTGTTTGAGGATAGCAAACTTCTATGGAAAGATACAAAAATATGTATTAGGAGCCCTCTTTTTTGGATACAGTCGAGATCAAAGATATGTTTACACTTTACTACCTTGTCGCTATCACTTCATGTTTGGAATTTTGTATAAAATTGACAGAAAACTTACAGTGACAAGGTACTAAAATGTAAAGAAATAACGGCCCTTAGTTATCACTTTTCATTTCTTCATTGAAATATAAAACATTTAAGTTTATACCTACATTTATTCTAATCTAAATTCGATCTATTTATTGTTTTCGATTTATTCTCTATCACTGAGGTACCTGCACCAATATCTGATACGACAAAGCGTGCATAAAACTATGATATTATTATGATATCCGCAGTAGATACACCGCGGCACATTGCTCGCAGGACTGATGGCCGATGGGGTCACGGATCGGGAATCGAGCTGTCGGTAGGTGTCCAATAAGATGAAGCGACGACCTGGTTAAATCGCGGGATCGCGGTGGATGCGGAAAGCACAAGACCGGTCTGAGTGGAGAGCCTTGACATAATGATGATGATGGTGCATAAATTATCTGATAAGACTCTATTTCTAGGGCCGGTAGGCCGTTTCAGATATTTTTAAACGCTCTGCTGTGGCAGTTATTAATGCAGGTGACTGTGTACTGTATATAGTACTTAAAAGTGTTAATAATTTGCAACCACACAATCACCACACAATTAACTTCACAAACACATACCAGCATCCTTTTATCGGCACCGAAAGAAAGAAATATAAAAGTTTTAATACCAGGATCTCAGAACATAGCAGGTACTCACTTTCCTCGGGCATTCCCTTCTGCGAGCACTCGGAGTCAAAAGCGTTACGGCCATACTCCGCATCGAATACTGCTACACGGGAATAGGGGTTGCAGCTAAGCTTCAGGATGTCGTCCTCGCAGACCACCCGGCTCCGGAACTCGGCTGTGATTGTAATGTATGGTAATGTTTATTTTCTTCTACTGAATGAACAATTAAAAAAAACTGAAAGTATCCGAATTGTATAGTGATTTATTTGTCAAAGACAGCGCCATCTCTCGTGCCGGCTGAGAAGTACACATACGTACGTACATGTATTTTCTATTGAGGATATATGGATCCATTGGCCGTATTGCCTAACGCGCTGACGTTCGCGATCGCATTTGCCATCTCTTTCTACCCTCGTCTTATGCCATGTGACAGAAAGATGTGGTGAAAACGATTACGATTCAAAGTGTGTTAAACATTAAGGCTTCAGGTCGTACAGACTCGTACAGTCCAGCACCATATCGGACACAACCAAGCGTGACTGACACGACATTATTTTTAGGACCACTAGAACGTGTCAGATATTTTTCCACGCTCCGCTGTGGCGGATATAATGCAGTCTGTACCAATAGCGCTTGGCGACAAAAAGTCGCAATGTAGGTAATTTTTAAAAGCTTGTTTCATTGATCTTTGAATAATTCTTATAGCGACACTTATCCGATACTTTTCTGTAATAGTTTCATCTTACCATTCCCTCCCTCTTACTACTCCCTCCTAGCTTTATCATAAAGACGAAAAAATTACGAAGAACATTCAAGGAGAAATCCGACGATGCCTTTTGTTCCTTCACTAACTATCTACCGAGCTTTATACACAGGCTAGAATCCCAACAGGCTAGAACCCTTTCCCCATTAAAGGTAATCCGACACCACCAATACGCTAAAAGCTTTCGTTGAGTGTTCATTTATTAATTAGTGTCAGTGTCCGAGTGTTTTGTGTTTAGTAATGGGAAATGAATAAGTACCGTGGGGCACACGCGCGTTTGTGCCACCGCGTTTATTTGAAACTAGCCATTACCTGTTACTTTGTCTAAGAAAAATTTGTCCATCTTGTAGGTAAAGAATTCTAGACAACTGGAGCGATTACGTACCCCTACCTAATTAAATACCCTAGTTTTAAAACCCTGTTATCTTTTTCGAGTATCCTTAAAACCAGTCAGACATATTTATCTTTAAAAACTTATCAAACAAACAAACTTATAAAGATATCTCTTGTGATATAATGTCATGTTTTGAAATAAGTACAAATACAAATTAAATAGTTTATTTGGCCAGATCACTTACAATTAATCTCAAAATATTGGAACTGTAATTTTATTCCACGTCAGACGAAACATTAATTATTATCTTTATTATTGTAACGAATATTATTCTAGAAGGAAAATCGACGGTAGATTTTCCTTTCATTGCAAATAAACGTTGAATTCTTGCTAATTGCAGGATAATACCGGCTCAGAGGAATTCCGAAGAAAGTGAACAATTTCAACATTGAATTTTAATTACATTTTTGTAATATAGACATCAGAACAAAGGAAATATCTCGCCCAAGAAAATAAAGCCTAAAAATGTTTTAATTCAAATTACGTACGTTTTGGACGAACTCTGTCTCTCTCGAACTTATTGTACCGCGTCTGCAACTTTACGTGAACCAATGTTAAATTGCTTCTTTTCTTTTATTTTTATAAGATAAGACTTGCTTTTTGTATAAAAATACGTAGAAATACGATGCACACGTTATCGTAATCAGCATAAAGACGTACATAACTAAGTAATTTAACGATATAGCGAGTCCAGAAAAAAAGGATAATGAAAACAGTAGTGAAACACGCGCGCTTTATTAACTTACTTTAACACGTCAACATTAACCTACTAAACATACTAATTTTTATAAAGTAGCTGACACTTTTAATTTTACTATTTTTTGTTGTAGCGGCAATAAAAATACACATTAAGTATGTGTAAAATTTAGCTGTCTATTTATTAAGGTTCTCGAGATATCTACAGCCTGACAGACAAACAGAAGGAGAGCAAAGCGTTCCGGGTCACCTTTCGGATACGGAACACTTAAAAGATTAGTTACGTCAATTGATTAGTTCTTATAGCGGAAATTCGGCAAACTATTAGCGGTCAACACGCGGCGTTTGACCCGCCCGCGTGTGGTAATGAGAGCTCGCCACACCTTATCAGGCGCGCCCGGGGCGGCGACCCCGTCCAGGAATTTATTAACGCCGCATAAATCACATCAATACACTTCCAGGAGCGCTCATAAAAACCGCCCGCTCACGCGATTAGTGGATGAACCCCCTTTTGTTTCGTAGCGGTGAAATATTGCTGGCCGTTTGTAATTCGGTCCTTGGATTTTGAAAATCGAATGGCTCACGTGCAATTTAAAAACAATTTGTTTGGATGCGTGCTGGGTTAAGCAGACTGTGCACAAAATAATAAAAAATAATCGTAAACAGAAGATATTTAAAAAAAGGAAGGAAATTTGTATTTATGGCGTGTATAGATGAGTACCTATTTCTCAAAAAGCTGTCCCGTCACGAAATTACAAGAAATCAGTTTGTCAAGAAATTATTAACACTAAGGACGAGATGATGAAACATAAACTGCATAAAAAATAATTCAATCAACTAGAATTTCCTTGCTCACCGGCGACCTTTTGCGGAGGTCCATATCAATGAACTAAAACATCCAAAATTTCTTCACGTCAGGAAAAGTCACGAAATCTTGTGAGGAAAGAATCGTACTTTTGCAACAACATCGAAACTTTCTATTGGGTCCAACAACAAAAATCTGGCTTTTTATCACCTTTACCACAAGGTTTTGTGTATACACATTTAAACATAATTACTACTTACTAGCTTTTGCCCGCGGCTCCGCCCGCGTGGTATTTGGTTATCGCGCGCTGTTCCCTCGGGAACTGTGCATTTTTCCGGGATAAAAAGTATCCTTTGTCCCTCTTGGGCCCATAAACTATCTCTATGCCAAAAATCACGTCGATCCGTCGCTCCACGGCGTGAAAGACGGACAAACACACAAACATACAAACACACTTTCGCATTTATAATATTAGTATGGTTTTTTTGTGTTGAAATAGCGTCAGGTTTTTTTTATAAGTAGACAACTGAAAAATTGAAAATGGACAACTTTTGAGAAATAGTCAGATACCACCTTTTGCCATGGCATACACTAATAAATAGCGTACACAATATAGAAATACCTACGCTAAACAACGGAATCAGAAAAAGCAAAACTATGTTTTATTGAACCTCAATAATGTATGCATTTTAATACGCTGTTTAATAGGCTGGAGTGCACTGATATTTTATTCATGACATCTCCAAACATACGAAATAAAATTAATAACCAGGAAAGCTTCATAAATTTTTAATCAAACAGACGTTCTTCTATAGATGCTTTAAAAATAAATATATTTTATAAATGCGAAAATTTACTGACAGTTGAAGGCATGCGAATGGTCTGAGTGGTCTAGAATGGGTCTATAAATAATTCCATATACTCGTAGCTCCTAGCTACGTGACTGCTAAACTGTTAAGCCCGCGAACTACAAAATGGCGGACTATAGAAGTTTATTGACGACCGGATGGCCAAGTAGTAAGAGAACCTGACTACGAAGCTTGAGGTCCCGGGTTCGATTCCGGCCGGGGCAGATATTTGTATGAATAATACGAATGTTTGTTTCGGGTCATGGATGTTTAATATGTATTAAAGTATGTATTTATCTATATAAGTATGTTTATTCTTTGCCTAGTATCCATAGTACAAGCTTTGCTTCGTTTGGGACTAGGTCAATTGGTGTCAAGTGTCCTATGATATTCATTTATTTATTAGTCTGTTCGCTGACAGTTGATAAAAAAATGGAATTATGCAATTATCCGGGATAAAACTATCCTATGTCCCGCGACTGAAACTTTATACCAAATTTCATCTATAGTGGTTCAGCGGTTTAGACATCAAAATAGATGGTCAGATAGAGTTACTTGTGCATGTACATATTAGTTTGGATTAACTACTTATGCCTAATTAGTAACTTACATTGCATTATCTTTGTTTCACATTTTCAACTACATAGTTACCTACTGAAAAGTTGTGCGGAAGAGATGAGCCTGCCGGATGAGATAAAAATAGAGATAATTTATGTCTATTTTTATTCTTCTTTATAAAATTGTGTTCTATAGGTATTGTATAGCGGAAGTGGATAAATCTGAACTGACTTCTGATTTAACATTAGGTTTATATTTTTTAATTTATGCACAAACTGCAAAGTGAAACGTGGATAATATTACACTACATTGAATAATATAATATTATTACCTATTGTCTAGAATCCAAAAAAAACAGTCATGGGCGAGTCGGACTCACGCACCAAGGGTTCCGTACAAATCTGTATGTAAATAGATTGTTGAAACCAGCACCTAGCCAATAATTAGGGTAACAGGAGGAATGTCGCTAGATGGCGTTAGTGTCGTGTCCGTTTGACGTTTCAGTCTTGCTTGCGATTGGCTCATTTAGTTATTTAACCAATCAAGAGCGCGACGCAAATGTCAAACGGACCTCACCATACTAACGCCATCTAGCAATATTTCGCCTCTCGCAAAACATTCATTAGCCCTTTTTAGGGTTCCGGAGCCAAAATGGCGGAAACGGAACCCTTATAGTTTCGCCATGTCTGTCTGTCCGTTCGTCCGCGGCTAGAAAGCTGTAATTTTTCACGGATATATATGTAAATTATGCCGACAAAATGGTACAATAAAAAACTAAAAAAAAAATTTTTTTGGGGTACCTCCCATGGACGTAAAGTGGGGGTGTTTTTTTTTTCTCATCCAACCCTATAGTGTGGATAGCTCTTTTAAAACCATTAGGGGTTTGCTAAGACGATTTTTCGATTCATTGATCTTTTTGCGAAATATTCAACTTTAAAGTGCAAATTTTCATTAAAATCGAAAAATCTAAACCGGTGGAAAAAATGAAAAAAATCAGGATGGTAGTAAGTATATCAAACTTTCAAGGAAAACTATAACGGCTAAGTTTGCTTGAGAATTATTAGTAGTTTAAAAGTAAATAGCAGCCTAAGGTATAAAATATACCTGTACTTGGAAGATTCCGTATAAAATACGAAATCCTTGGTAAAATAATTAAAAAAAAAAATTCGTAATGGCTACGGAACCCTATTTTGGGCGTGTCCGACACGCTCTTGGCCGGTTATTCAAAGATCCAATGTCGTTCGTTCCTCCAGCCGGCAGCGTTCGCGGGCAAACATAACATTGAATAACTGCCATGATATTCCGATATTCTCATAAAGACTAAGTCCTTGTGGCCATTATCTACGAGATATTGGATCCCTCGCTTTGTTCTTCTTCGGCCGAAGATTTTGCAGATCCGCCTGGCCAGCTTTTATTGATTTACGTGCAATATATTCACGGCCTTTGTAAATAAATATTCGATGGCGCTGGGTTCCTTGTTGGGAAAGTTATTAAAACCATCCTTTGGGAATGTCGGAAATTTCGCTCGGTTTGCCGCGGAACTTCTAGGGGTAAGTACTTGTGAACCGTAGAAGGCAAAGTAGAAATAAGGTTTTTTTTTATGTCCATTCGGTTAAGTATAAACTTATGAAACTTTTAAGATGGTACGTTATTTTACATTACTGTTTGTTATGTTATGTTTTATTGAAACTAGGGATCCTCTTGCACTTGCACGTTGCTTATTATTAAACTTTTAAGAAAATTTTATTAATAGCTTAATACAATATTAGTCCTTACACAGAATGTATTTGTTTAGATTTAAAATGCTTATTTCCGCGACTATCAATTATGTAATTCAGCATGAAACATAGTGAAACATAAATCTAATGGAAGATTTATGGCTTTACCATAAAAAGTACGAGACGTCTTTTATTTAAAAAAAAATCCTTGATTTCGATTCTCCTTTACTGCCCTCTTAATCCAAAAGGTGGTCTCTCAACAACAAAAAAATCACCTTTGAATTAAGACATTCTGCATTAGAATGTCATCAGAATGTCTTCAGCTACACAATGGTGTAAAAAGTATTTTTTTGAGATACCGTCTTTGGCCATAAGAGTACAGTTTTATATCACGGAACCACAGTCTGTGAGCAAAACTCGCACTTGAAAGGAGCATAGTCTGGTTATTGTCCATGTTCTGTTAGTTCGGATCTCGTAAATGTATGTCGATAGGCGGAGCCTTTCATTCTATCCGTTTTTATGTACTTCATAAGGTAGTGAAACAAAGCTCGCTTCGTAAAACAATCATTGGGAGCTATTTTTATTAAAACTATAGGCCTAAGAGAGTTTGTTCTATTTTATCGTGAAGGAGTAATAAACATACACACACACACAGACAAATTTTGGCATTTATAATATTACACGAGTAGTGGGATTTATTATTATTTTCACCGTTTCCCAAATATTGTTCACTGCTGGCCAGCTCTACTGAGTTTTTCACCAGGTATAAACGAATATGATAAGATCATGATATGAAATTGCCTAACACATTAGTGGTTTATCATTTACGCTTTATTAGCACTAGTTTTAGTTATTAGAAATACGTAACGATAAGGTATAATATGCATTCACTCTCATTAACAACCAACCCAAAAAGAGGGGTATAACACATAGATATAAGTTTAATATCAATGTCTGTCTGTCTTTTAACTCTCAAACGGATGGATCAATTTCGATGCGTTTTTTACGTGAAAGCGAGTTTTCTTGCAGTGCTTTTTAGCTATGATTGATATAAATCGTTTCAGCCGTTTTTGAAATATTGAATTTTGAAATAACATTATAGGGGGATTGTCAACTTCTCTTAGTTTCGTTCGCTTCACGCCCGCGCAATGTAATGCACCTGCAGAATTTTTCTTGCAAGTGAAAACTGGATTTATGCTGGGTCCCCACGTTTGGCAAGCGCCGACAAACGCACAGGACACAGTCATTATGTCGTAGTAAGTAAAAGCTATTTCTATCTTACTCTACCATATGACTGCGTCCTATGCCTGTTGCCAAACGTAGCGACCCAGCCTTAAACCTCGACAAACTTACGTGGTTTGCACTTGAACGCCACTCGCACGAACTTCCTGGCGTGGGGGCAAGGGTCGATGGTCCCCGCTGTCAGCTTTGTACTGAACTGACAATTCGACTTCTTTTGGCATGCCTCCACCACTGTCTGCAACAGGGAGTACTGCAAAAGAGATAAAAATTAGCAGCTGCTTATAAAGCGAACATATAAACTTTTATTTAACTTAAAACGCTCTTATACAAGTTTGTTTTGGTTTCAAAATAGACAAACAATTTTTCGACCATGGTAAGTTCGGTGACAATACAATAATCTGGTAGGTTGTGAAATTTTGCTGGGCCGACCAGGATCGTTTCCGGAGGAACAGGTATGTAGTTTGGATGACAATGCACCACACGTCACTCGCCTTTTTTGACCTCTCTTATACAGCTGATGAACAAAATACTATTATTTTTACGGTCCATTCTACACTAACCTTACGCTTCGGATAGTCATCCATCTGATCTATCGAAACAAACAACAGTCTTCACGCTTCCTTGACGATCGTTAAGCACATTTCAATAAAAATAATAATATATTAATATTTATCGTTCCCTCGTCAAGGGTAAAAAACGAAGGGGCAAACGCTTATTAAACTAACACACCCTTGGCTATTACCGTTAGTAGGTACAACGTAGAAGTCCCAATGGAAACCTGCATGTGGTAGTCAGTTAACTTTTAATTTGGTTGTTATTTAATGAACAACTTCATAACTGCTGTGAGCTCAGCGTGGTTTTAAACGTGTTTTGATAGAACTTACTGTTTCGTTGAAATATGTATAAAAGTTTGGTCGACAAATAGAATATTATTTGGTTTTCTACGCGTAATTTGTATTTTATCAAACCTAATGCAATGATATTGGCATTGTTATGGCCACCGACGGATGCTAAACAAGGTTGAAAATACCACAGGTTACTTAAAGGACTCTATGGCTCTCACCGTATCACATCATGACCGTATTGTAACGTGTCAGGCCAAAATATCCAGTTCCCTGGTCAAGCCCAATACCTCCATCTAATAATTCGTAAAAAATTCGAATTTATACTTCTACATAGTGTTCTTTTTCAACAGTCAATTATTTCGACTTATCGGGTTTGACCAGGGAACCCTCGATATAATTTGTATAGAAAAGTATGCGACTTTGCCCACTAGCACGTTCCGTGACCAAACGTCGCCGTCACGTGTCTTATATGCGTTTGACAGTCCGTTATCGACACGTTCCTATAAGGTAGAGACCTCAATAGTTACTACGTCATACGGAGTTAAAATCTGCCAAAGTGCGAGTCAGACTCGTGCACTAGGGTTCCGTACAAACTTGTAGGTTGGTGTACCACTGCTCATTTACAGTTTACATAATACCTTCAATCGTTTTCAAAGCGCAACTGACAAATCATGAGTGTAGAGTTAGAAATGAAGTAGAATTACTGACTTAGCAAAACACACAGAATATTCCTTTTAAAATAATGAAGGTATTCAAAAATAAATGCAAATAACTAACTTAAAATGTAAAAATATTTTTGGGGTGTCTGAGGTTTTCAGTTATTTAATTAACACCTTGTATATCATAAAACTTTGTAGCTGGCATATCAGTATTTTAAATCGCTTTGGCAACAGCACCTACCTGCATTGGGTTAGGCCACAGGCAGTCGTTACCCATGACCTGACCAGGCCGGTCTTCCAAGCATGTGTGTTCTGGCACTGTCGCTGGCTTTCCATACTTAGCTTCCTGAATATTAATAACTGTGCCAGTGGGGCATGCTAGCGTCACCAGCTCGTCGTCGCATGCCAAGCGATGCATGTCTTTAAGTGTGCTGACGAGAGAACCTACAACAAAGATGATTATTGGAGGATATAATTAAACATTAAACTAGTTACACTTCAGCAGCAGTTCCACCAATAATGTTGAGTAATGCGTTTCTCATTAACCAATAAACACGCTTCGTTCACCTCCGCTCAGCTGATTTCACGAGACATGTGCTGAAGCGTTTCTATTGGTTCATGAAGAACACATTCCTCGCGACACATCCTTGCACATTATTGGTGGAAACACAGCAAAACTAGTTTGCTAATGTCGTTCGGAACTCGAAACAAAAGATCGGTTTTCTTTTTCTTTTTCATTTGAATCTTCGGGAAAACGAAGAAAAGCGATGAGTCCCGAGTGACATTAACATTCTAGTTGTTCTGTATAATCTCAGTATTACTCGTAGTAGATGGCGCCAATAATAGAGCAATTAGTATGTAATAAGTATACGCTATGTGTGGCAGATGGAAGAACGGACGAATGGACGCGGCGTGACAACAATAAGGTTCCATTTAGACATTTGAGTACGGAATCCTAAAAAACTTGAGAATATTTTCGATCAAAGCATCAAATTAAATCAAAGAATAAAAAAACTTAATCACGCATGTAATGTTAAATTGTGCCTGACGTTTTAATTTAATTGCGATGACCGAAGTCACGAACAGGCTTATAAAGTTAACTTGGTATACGTGCAAAGCGTGATAAATTAAGTCTAAACAATCATGATGAGACCAAACAAGGAAAATCGCGTACACCAAGCTCAGCTAATAGCAATGTAATGCGCCCATAGAGCTTTCCTGCAGAAAACTGTACTTGGAAATAAACTACGTTCAGATTACAGAGGTGTTTTACCGCAGGGAGTACTTAGCGGGATAGTATCGTCTTATAATATAACTTAAGCTTCATTTGGACTTCTGAAAACTGATACCGTCCATAGATAATAGAGAGGTAATATTTTTGGAGAGGCTGACATTAATTTGGTATAATAAACACAAAGCAAAAGCTCTTGACTTTCACAACATATCAAAAAATAACGCACCGCACAAGGCGCTGCAAAAACTGAATTCTGCACCGTGTGCATCGGGTTTAAGATTGTTTATTTTTACAAACAATGATCATGACATCACAAATAATGATCAGCAAATAGTCCAGGAAAATGAATGAACCATCTGTAAGCTTCGCTAAGTACATACCAAGTTACCAATTGTTTTCCTGAACCTTACAATGTAAATACAAGGTTATCTTACGAAAATAAATATACCAATTTTTAGAGCAGTTCTAATTATGATTAGGTATTAAGGCAAAAATAGATCATATTTTGTTTTTACCAAAAAATGGAACCGACTGCAATAACCTTGTACAAATAACCGACTACAAATAACGATGTAGGATTAGGAATTAGAGATTTTGAGATACGAGCTTTTTCAAAGTAATGATGATTAGGAAGCGTTTGAGCCCTACTATCAAGTCAAATATGTGATATTTTCTTGAGAGAGAGAGAGAGAGAGAGAGAGAGAGAGAGAGAAGCAAGGTAGAAATTTGATATGGACGCGTACAATGCCTGAATCAATAATTACTATTAGCAAATATCAACATCATCATCCCACCCTATGTACGTCCCACAGCTGAGCTGGAGAGAAAATATAATACGATATAATTCCCAAATACAAATTTGTAATTTCACCTCTCTACGTGAACTTAATTTAGAGACCACTTACATTTGTAAAAGCAGGTTAATTTTCAAGTACCTATTCCAAATTAAATTTCCATAGGCACTTGTATTAAGTACCGCTTATCTCTTAAAGCCTCTTTACTGTAACTTGCGAAAAGAACCTCCAAACATAAAGCAGAGAGCATAAAGTCCTCGATAAACATTTATTGGTTAAATTTAATCGCCAATAAGAATTTAGCCGGTTTTCATTTAAAACCCGCATTGTGTCTTAAGGGTGGTAAATAAGGAATTACGGACGAGAGTCTATTAGAAGCCCGAAGTCGAAGACTGAGGGCTTTAATGAGCCGATGTTCGTAATTCTAGTACCGCCCGAGCGACATACAATGTTTTTCATCACATTTGCGAGTAAAATTTTATATTTGTAAAAGAAAAAATATAATTCTTCCAAATATTGGCGATACCTTAAGCTGCGCTCTTGGCAGCGCCGCCCTCCCCTTCCATCAGCATGTGCCCGAGCCCCGTGTGCATGTGGGCCTGCTGCTGCGGGCAACAGCAGCGCGCGCAGCAGTATCAGTACGGGCTCATTGACTGACATGACTCATTTACCGACCGTGGGCTTCATGACAAGAAAATTAGCACGGGCAATGACTCATTTACCGACCTTGAGTTTCATGACAAGCACATTAAGATCGAGGGTTTTATTTGGGGGGTTGCAACCAAGGTAGCCTGCATTTTACGACACTGTTTACGAGCAAGTGTGATGAAAAATGTTTTTAGATATAAATAGGCAACGCGATTAAATATTACAACAAATAAAAGCCGGAGGTTTTAAATAAAAAGATAAATCCTTCTTATACCGGTCAAACGTCCAAGCAAAAAATTTAATAAACTGCGCAAGGATGTACTAAATTCCACTTGTATATGGGTCTCGGTATTGCGAAATTCGTTCCTAAAATATAAACTAGGCTATATTCTCACCTTATCTGACAAATTTGTGAACATAACCCTTCTAAAAATCTAAGAAACATTCATTGAACACATACAACCGTCGACTGTTTTATTCGAAACTTAAAAAGTATTATTTGATTTATAAATAAGGTAATTTAATCCTATCCTACTAATATTATAAATGTGAAAGTTTGTGTTTTTTCAATGGTGCGTGTGAAGTTCCCAATCGGAATCGGGAACTACGGCCCAAGCGCTCTTGTTCTGAGAGGAGGCCTGTGCCCAGCAGTGGACGTATGGCTGGGATGATGATGATGATGAAAGTTTGTGAGTGAGTGAGTATGTTTGTTACTTCTTCACGTTGAAACGGCTGGACGGATTTGGATGAAATTTAGCAAAATTTAGTTTATAACCTGGATTTAAACATAGGATACTTTTTATCCCGATATTCCCACAGGATAGGGATAAAATCTTGAAATAACAACCGATGGGCTTAGAGTCATGTAATTAGGTATAGCTGGACATCTGAAATAACACATAGGCTACTTTTTATCCCAATATTCCCACGGGATACGGACAAAATCTCGAAATAATAACCGCTGGGCTTAGAGTCATGAAATTTGGCATGGTTGTTATACTTAATATAACGTCAATGAAAAATACGATGTAATTTTAGGGAATTCCCATGAGAATTTAATAAAATCCCGGAAATTCAATTCACCTGCTGTATCTAATGATTTACGCGTGCGGTGCCGCGGGTAAACGCTAGTTATACATAATTATGGTATTACGTACATACAAACAACTTCAGATAAACCTCCAAAGGGAATATGTAAAACGATTTATTTGCTTATATATAATGGCTTGATACAGTAAATAACAACGGAAGCAGTGAACTATAAACAATTACTTTGCTCACCCGCTACCTTACAATAGCTATATCTATGCAGCAAATGTGTATTCATACTGTAAGAACAAAAAAACAGTTTGTTCTTACACATCTGTTGCATAAACGTATAGCTATCACAAAGTCACGGGTGAGCAAAGTAATTTGTTTGCAGCTCATTGATATGGACCTCCGCAAAGTAACGCCTGATTTAATAAACGGGTGCAATTATTTTACCAAAAAAAAAGTAAGCAAAATAACATGGTGTCTATATAAAATGTACCTACAAATAAGACAATTGTAGCTTTGTACATGAAACACGATAGTCTTACTCGTATTAAATATTTTAACCCAGATAACTCACGTCTTAAATCGAGTTCACACACACCGATAAACGTACCTTTACAGAGCGATGTTGTTAGTGTTGTGTGCTACCCTAAATTTGACAGTTGTAATGAAAATGATGATGAAAACGCGCGGACGTCGAGCAGAGCGGCGGCGCGCAGTGCGCGTGTTGCAGCAGCCGCTGAGTCGCGTTGCTCCAAAGACGAAGGGCTACGGATTAGCCCGAAACATGTCGAGCTAAACTCGATTTAAGACGTGAGTTATCAGGGTCAATATAGTTAATACGATTGTAGCTGTTATCCGTGACACTGCTTTCAACAAGTATAAAGCATTGAATGTTAAGCTAAATTTCTCTGAAAGCAATATATACGATCGCATCATTAAAGTCGCCCAATTCAGTTTGAAAACTTTCAGGGGCATCGCTAGCGTTCAGAAACAAGCACGTTCCGGGAAATTCGGGTTAAATAAACAAAATCTCCATTATCGTTGAAGAAATATTTGAATTTTGTAACTTTGATGATTCTGCATCTTATGGTTCGTTGTTGTGGACTTTTCAAATGAATTATTCAGTCATCTGTTACAGATAGCAAAGGTTTGATTACTGTTTAAAAAAATAAACAGAAATATAAACTTGGACACTTTTTACTTTTCTGTATCACACACATAATTTTCAAGTGTTTTTTTTTTTGTTTGGGGCAACTATAATAATAATAGGTAATTGTGGATTAGTATCAAAATTAAACTGAGTTAAAATGATTACTAAAAGTAAAATAAAAGTAACTAATAACTAAAATATAAGTAGAAAAAAAAAGTTATTTGGTATGTATATAAGTAGCTGGACGTCTGGAATAACACATAAAATACTTTTAATCCCGGTATTACTACGGGGTTGGAATAGTCTCAAAATTTAAAACTTAGTTGGTTAAAACATTACATTTTTCGCGGGTATTTTATTGCAACGTTAATGAATTCAAGTATGTAAATTCATTAAAATTCTGGGAATTTCATTTGAACTGCTGAATCTCCTGATTTACGCCTGCGAATCCACGAGTAAACACTAATGTATTATTATAAAACAAGCGCAGACTACACTAACCAATTATGCTTACTTTGCAAGTTGCTTGGATGCAACATACTAGGTTAAATTGAAATTTGGAAACTATTCGATGCATAATGCATGCATACTGCTCTATGCGTGCTGAGTTTCTTGTGAATTATAATAAATCTTTCCAGTGGAGAAACATAATTTCAATGTGTATTGTCCATGTTCTTAATAATTTCGTATCTTACTTTATGAATCAAAATATTTTGTAATATGTACAGTTCTACAGCTTTTGCCGGCTGCTTCGCGTACCACTAGATCTAGTAGTTGAATTTAAATTCCTATGAGAATTTCCAAAATTATATGTATATACAAGATGTTTATAGACGATTTAATCCCACTTTCGTGGGTACATAAAGGTACGGTCACTGTAATGCTGTGTAAATAAATGTTGTGTAATAAACAAATAAATCAGAATTATTCTGCATACCGAATTTCATTAAAATCCTTTCAACACACGACAGACACACTCCTCACCAACATATCATAGCTTCCCCCATAGACCTCCAGCTGTTTCGGTTGGAAGCAGCCTCATCCACCGTGACTAGGCTTTAAGTCATCCATCCATCTCGTTGGTCGACGTCCTACGCCCGCTACGCTCGCCGACCCGTGGTCTCCGTTCAACAACTTTTCGGCCCCATATTGCCACTTCAACGCCTTAATCCGCTTGGCTACACACAAACGTTTAACCCTTTGACCACCACGGACGGTAAAACACGACAGCTGAAAAAAGTGTCATAATGGCCATGTCGGCATTTCGTGGCGCATATGGAACGATTTTTATATATATATTTTTGGTGGCTGTGGCCAACCGTGGGCAGTTAAAAGGTTAAGAATATTAAGTAGCATACGACCTAATAATACTTCATTCCACATAAATTTGTACTTCAGAGACAAAACCTCAACTCTTGTACCTCCTTAATGAGATAAATAGGGACGTTTGAAATTTTAAATATCTAATTTATTGAATCAGGCGTTACTTTGCGGGGGTCCATATCAATGAACTCAAAGAAACAATGAAGTTTTGAGTCTAACATCTAGTAGTATGGTGTATGGTTGTGTTGCTCTGAAGATGAGCTCTGGTTGAGTTCGAACACGTCAGTGTATTGTGGTGGTGCTGTGCCCTTAGAGTAAGTTTTCGGTTACAAAATACGTCTCAATCGCATTCGCGTTAAAATCTCAATTTGTATGGAAACACGAACAGCGCCTCTATCGGAACGTTTGCGATGCGATAACCGAAAACTTACACTAAGGGTACTGATAGATGGGTTTGTGTGATTTGTGGGTGTCCTTACAGTGTGGAGGTGGAGGAACTGCAGCATGAACACGCATATCTTGCATAAACTTAGTTATCATACGGTCGCGGGTGAGCAAAGAATTTTTTTGAGTTCTTTGAAATATCTGTTTATGCTGGCTGGAAACACAGGCAATATCCAACCCACAGACAGAAGAGGATTCGTCATCTATTTTTCATTTCGGAAATTGAACTTCTTTGTAACACAAGCCCGCAAACAATGTCCTTTACCATAGAACGATGCAAGCTGTTTGCAAGGCTTTGACGAGGCTCCAATTACTTTGACTAAAGCCTGAACTAGCCTAAAATCTGTACTAAGATTAGTTGTTACATTGTAGAAGCGTTGTAGAGAGTGGTTAAAGTTCAATGAGCGTGTTGTGTAAAGATACTTTTGCGCTTAATTGGTATTTAAACGACATGCTTGAGTCAATATAGCAAATTAAAATGGTTTATGGGCAAGCATGAAAAAATTAAAAAAAGAAATAAGTCAAAGATGACATAAGCCACACCGAGCTGTAGAGGTGGGTAATCCGGATCTGAAGATTCAAAAGAGTCAGATCCTCAAGCGGATCTGAATCCCTTAATGACTCCTTTCAAATCTTATTGACTCCGGAGTTACTAACTCCGACTGGATCGAGCGGCTCGCCTCGCATCGTGATCGCCGTCACGCTCACTCACACTGACTCGCTCCGTCCGCCTGCTTTCGCTCTCGCTCGGCTCGGATCGGATCGCAGGGCTACTACGAAACTCGAAGTTCGTATCGTACCGTCCCTCTCGCTCTCGTATTAAATAGTATAAGTGTCAGAGGGACCGCACGACACGAACTTCGATTTTGGAGTTTCGTAGTAGCCCTGCGGATCGGATCTTGAACTTGGATCTTATTATCTATGTTTGGTTGGTCGGTTCGGTTCGGTTCGGTTCGTAGTAGCCCTGCGGATCGGATCTTGGACTTGGATCTTAATTATCTATGTTTGGTTGGTCGGTTCGGTTCGGTACTCGGACTTGGACTAACGAACAAATCTTTCTCTCTCACACGAATCTGTACTTCAGTTCAGTCAGCGGGTGGGGCACCGCAGTACCGTACCGACACTGACCGACCGAACCGAGCCGGAGCGGATCGGCCATAGATAAATTAATAATCGCTCGAAAGAACCGGGGTCAATAAAGGAGTCGGATTCAATAAGCGGATTCGGTACCGACGCCGGAGCTGGATCTAGTGAGTCAGATCACTTCGCGGAGTTGAGATTACCCATGTCTACCGAGCTGCTTTTATTTTGTTTGTCTTTTTTCTTTTGTTACCTTCTAGCGACATCGACATGCCCCGACTTCACACGAACGCAATGTTGAAAAAAAGAGGCAAAATAATCTAATGTGGTAATCATACATTTTTTAGATCCCTTTCCCAAAACTACGCGTCTCTATATATTCAAAATACCACAAACAGGACTTATCACGCTAAATACACGAGTAATATTTACCTCGACGTTAAAACGTTGTACGCGACTCTAGTTAGACATAATTATTACATATGTTACGAGTACTCAAAAAACTTTTGTGACATACTAACTTTTGTGATTCACTAAGGTCCCTGCGCCTTGTAAGGCCCATTTTTTGCAAAACTTCAATAAATCAAAAATAAACAAAACTTTTTGAAATCTAACTTTATCAAAGTATTCCTTATTTATTTGAGAAGAAAATCGACATAAAATTAACAAGTGAGATCAAATTTCTTAAAGAAAATAATCATTTTTAAAAACCTTTGATGTGGGCTTTTTTAGGAATATAGGCACTTATCATAGCCCGATTTTAAACAGGTAATTTTTAAACGCTACCGAAACAAAAATTATATCGATATATTAAACTTAACTTATAATATGAGTTTCTTACGTAATCAGTCTCTTACAATATTATTTTTGGTCATAATTGGACGGTGGGCCATCTTGGGCTTAACAAAACTGAATCTATCAAAAAAACATAAAAAACTTTCAAAAATATAAAAATAAAAAAAATCCTCCGCTTGTTCAACTTAGCTTGCAAATTAAAAACTTTTTTGAATATAAATTTAGTGGGCCTTATGAGGGGTATTGAAAAGAAATCAGTGAAATGGGAACGAAAATGACTAACTATAATTACTTGTACTTAAGTAATACACGCAATTAACAAACAAATCAAAGTCTTGTAGGCCTTTAGATACATTCTGGACATGAAAATTCTTTTACATTATTCTTAGTTAGTCCATCCATAGGGCCATTTAGGGAGCCCGTGTGGTGGGCCTTTATAGGCACTTTTCTCGGCAGCGAGGATTATTTCTATAAAATTAAAAAAAAAACAAAAAAATATACACAACACTTACCTGCATACGTATGCCCTTGAAACTAAGTAACTTTTTATTTAAAAATAATCCGAAAACAGTTTGGTTTTTCCAAGAAACACTAAAAAGTTTGCGAATGTGAGGTTATAAACCGTAAGTCGTTTGCAACTTGACTGACAAACTGTCCACTGCTGCCAAGATGGCGTCTTCCACCATTCGATATGAACTTGCAGTTATGTCTATGGTACTAACCGAACATGGGCGCGAAATTTGAATTCGTTCGAACGGTTATAACTATAAAATTTTGAATGTGGGCTATCTTAGGAACAGGGCCATCTTTGGCGCAAGTACCTTATTGAAAACCGCATTAACATCGGTTTTGTGGTTAATAAGATCTAAGCGTACTCGTACATACTTTTACATAGGTACAGAAAGACGACAGGAAATGATTTTAATTTACACTATGTAAAAATAAAAAAAATGGTCAAGTGCGAGTCGGACTCGTACATGAAGTCGTAAATAGTCCAGTACAAGTTTTTCTTAAAATTCTTCTAATATAAGTTTTTTTTTGCTCACTCTACTTTATGCCCCTGGTTACCAAAGTACTCCTCAAGACGACAAACGAGTCCAAACTCGATGCGGTCGTGTCGTTTATCACCGAGTTCATATGGTCACCCGCTAGCTTTATCATCAGATCAACTCCATGTTATAATAATATTGCATTGTCATCGGATTTATACATGCGTGTCAAATTTCAGCTCAATCGGTTGAAGATATCCACTTCAAATTTGAGTTGACAGATTCCACCTGAGCAAACATATAGTTACATTAGATACACTGCAAATAAATATAATGCTTTTAATAAGTTTTTCTAAAAAAATCATTTTTAATACAAGGTTTTTTTGCCGAATGTACTTTTTGTTGACTGTACTTGCACTGTCGTCTAAACTACATATCTGTACCAAATTTCAAGTCGGTACTAATAATTATTGAGGAGTTCCCTCCAGCAGAGACGATCCTGGCAGGACCTCCAAGATGTCACTACCAGATTATTGTATTTTCACCAAATTTACATAAGTATGCCAAATTTCAAGTCGATCGGACCACTGAAGTGGGTCAAATTTAGCTTCCAAGATTTGAGCAAAACAAACAATAAATAAATAAAAAATAAAAAAACAGGGCAAGCTAAAGAGAAAAGCTTCAAAAAATATCGCCGAAAAATTTAATAATAAATAATTTAACGTTTATTTCAGGCTCTAGTCCATATACTTCGTGTTAGTTACAGTCTTATAATGATAATGTTAGTAGTTTAATTAATTGCGATTGAATTTATCAAAACAATAAAAATAAATAGGATGTCATAGTTCTAAAATTAAAAATAATACAATAATAGTCAAAATAACAGAAAATTATTTAAAATTAAAATTATAAAGAATAGTCGTTGGATCACTGAAATCTACCTATCCTATCCCACTAACATGCCGGCTACAACAGTGCATAATGTAGGGGCAGTCCGTTTGTCTGCTATCATCAACAGGACGTGTTGGAGCTGTCGCACACCCTGCGCACCAGGCCGCAGCGCGCACGCGCATGCTCGCGTGGAAGCACGCACGCGCGCCTGCGCGCCTCCGAACATGCCCGACGCACTACACCAGCGCGGCAGCCCCATCAACGCCCTGAACGCGTTGTTGTATTGGACACGAAGAGCGTTGTACGCCTTCTGTGTGTAGTTAGCCCACAGGCTACATGTGTAAAGCGACGTGCAGTACGCTTTGAACAGCGTTATCTTCACATCCCTGGAACATCGCGCGAACCTGCGAGCTATCATATTTGCCCTGACGCACAACGCTCTCCGCTCCCGTTCTATGTCCGCATCGTCCCTTAGGCCGGTCGTAACAATGTGACCCAAGTACTTAAACCGGTCCACTCTTTCGAGTGGAGATCCGTTCAAAATTACCGGTGGAACATTAGATGGACGTTACAAACCCGCCTCAAAGACCATGAACTGACTTTGGCTACATTATATTTTAACCCATGGCTTAAGGCGTATTCCTCACAAACACGTAGCAACCTCTCAAGACCGCAGACTGACGCGCTCAATAGCACCATGTCGTCCGCATAGCTCAAGTTATTAACGCAGACCCCTCCACATAGCAACCGACATGCTGCTGCTGAGCGAGACAATTAGAGCATCCATGCAGAGATTGAACAGTGATGGGGACGTCAAACCCCCCTGCCGCACCCCACATTCAAGTTTATACTCGCCTGACATTGCCCCAGCCCATCTTACGCAATTGACCTGATGTCCATACCAGTACTTGAAAATATTTATGAGTTCTGACGGTAAGTTAATGCTTTCAAGCTTTCCCCACAATACTTCATACGACATCAGATCAAATGCTTTGGACAAGTCCAGGAAGCATGCATACACAGGTGTTTTACGGTCAGTATAGTATTTGACGGTACTCTTAAGACTCAATATCGCACTCTCTGTGGACAGTCGAGGCCGAAACCCAAACTGATTAGCATGCAGTTTATTTAAGCACTTGTGCAAATATTTCGAATAAAAAACAAGTCGTATTCTCATCCTCTTTGGTTCTGGCTGTTTGCTTCTGAAGCCATTGCCCGCAACTTGCCGCGCGCGGCTAAAAAAATATATCTGTCAACTCTGTTCATTCGCGGGCTTTTCGCGGGAAATTCGGCGGACTTCGTATGTTGTGTAATTAAAACAATAAGAAGCTCGACTAGTGTGAATAAATTTTAAACTGTATTATAAACCTTGTAAATAGTGTTAAATACTTCGTATGATTTAGTGTAAAAAACAATAGGTAAACTTAGTGATTAATACGGTGTGGATTTGGCGAGCGCTTTATCACAGTTTGCTTCATTGAGGTTTGTGGTTCATAAATTGCTTTATTAATTTTGCACAAAAACGAATAAACCACACAATAAGACAGTCACTATATTATACTATCGAAGCTTTTATAAAACATCATTAAAATCGCAAACTTAAAGGTAAATATTCAAACGACATATCTACCCGTTGCTAGGCTTGCCGTGGCTCGCCTTAGCAACGGCTAATAACGCCTAGCAACCAAAAATCGCTGAAAAAAACACGTTTCTTGTATGACAACCCCTTTAATTTGTAACTTTATTTAATTTTTAGTATTTGTTGTTATAGCGGCCACAGTAATACATATTCTGTGAAAATTTCAAGTGTCTAACTTTTACGGCTTCAGAGATAGAGCCCTGTGACAGACGGACAGACAGACAGCGGAATCTCAGTAATAGGGTCCCGTTGGCACCCTTTGGGTACGGAACCCTAAAAATGAGATATTTGTACTGTCATAAATAAATGAAAACCATAACTTTTTATAACATTCACTTTAACACAGATTTGTTAGACTTAATCTTTATAATTATTTTGTTACAATGTTGGAACTAACCCTCATAAGAAAGGATCCATATCTAACTTTAAATATGTTGTCTATAATCGATCTATAGTGAAAGAAAACGGAGACAAGCTCTCCATCTCCATGACTCGCACAAACGAGCCTTAGGCATTGTTACCCCAAATTCAAACAGCTCTCGCAAACAATTCCAAAGATACGCCTTTGATGTCATACGTTTTGCCGTTGATGTCATCCGTAGATTTGCTTATGGGCTGGGCGGACAATGGTATTGCTAATTGATGAATATCATATAGCGTGTAGGGTCACGCACGGGCCAGGGCCTCGCCCTCGTATATTAATTAAAAACGTGACAAACTCGAATCGGGCGCGTGACCGACTCTCGTAAGGGACAACCCTAACTAAATTTTATTGGCTACGTTTGCGAGTACAAAGTTACCTCTGACCCAGTTATTTTGATGTACCCACGCACATATGTACATAGGTCAGTAAATACAATGATACACTCAAAATCATTAAGCCCTTGAACGTGCTTTTAGTTTAAGAAAGTCTGTATGTTTGTAACCAACGATTTAGGCATCCAAAAAATTATATGAATTGGGTAAATATTGCGTATTATCTAATTGATTATGTATTAAAAAATATTGGCTATTTTTCATCACATCAAAAGACAATCTTTGAGCAACACTTGCCTTACCTACTTTGCCTTGCTTTGACGACCGGATAGGTTAGTCGTTAGAGAATCTAACTACGAAGCTTGAACTTCGATCCTCGGTCAGCACAAATATTATATTTATACTTAACCTAATCATTCTAAGGGTTATAATCTTTTTTGTGTTTTTATATATATGACCATAACAATACGTTAATACCTTATTAACTGTCATCATCATCATCATCATGTCAGCCGAAAGACGTCCACTGCTGGACATAGGCCTCCCCCAAGGCTCTCCACTCAGACCGGTCTTGTGCTTTCCACATCCACCGCGATCCCGCGATCTTAACCAAGTCGTCGCTCCATCTTGTTGGAGGCCTACCGACAGCTCGTCTCCCGGTCCGCGGACGCCATTCGAGAACCTTCTGCCCCATCGGCCATCCGTCCTGCGAGCAATGTGCCCCGCCCACTGCCACTTTAGATTCGCAATTCTTGGAGCTATGTCGGTAACCTTAGTTCTACTGCGGATATCATCATTTCTAATTCTATCCCGTAGAGAAATCCCGAGCATAGCCCTCTCCATAGCCCTCTGAGTGACTTTGAGTTTCTCATGAGGCCCATCGTTAGCGCCCACGTCTCAGATCCGTATGTCATCACTGGCAACACACACTGGTCAAAGACTTTTGACTTCAAACACTGCGGTAATTTGGACGAAAAGACACTGCGAAGCTTCCCGAACGCTGCCCAGCCGAGTCGGATTTGACGTGTGATCTCTTTCTCAAAGTTGGACCTACCTAACTGGACCGTTTGTCCAAGGTATACATTGTCGTCAACAACTTCGAGCGCAGAGTCTCCGACTACTACGGGAGTTGGTACAACATGGACATTAGACATGACTTTCGTCTTGTCCATGTTCATTTTCAGGCCAACTCGGTCGGAAACTCTACTGAGGTCAGCGAGCATAGCACCGAGGTCCTCCATGGTCTCAGCCATGACTACAATGTCGTCGGCGAATCGAAGGTGAGTGAAGTACTCGCCATTAATGTTGATGGCTCGTCCTTTCCAGTCCAAAACCTTAAAAGCATCCTCCAATCCAGCGGTGAACAGTTTCGGAGAGATCACATCTTCTTGTCTGACTCCCCGCTGCAGAGGAATAGGCTTCGTGCTCTGATCCTGTAGTCGGACGGACATAGTGGCGTTTTCGTACAGACACTTCAACACTTCGATATACCGATAGTCAACTTGGCACCGCTGGAGAGCCTGCAGCACAGCCAAGTCTCGATCGAATCGAAGGCTTTCTCGTAGTCCACAAATGCAAGGCAAAGGGGGAGGTTATACTCTTCAGTCTTCTGTATAACCTGCCGCAACGCATATGTGGTCTACGGTACTGTAGCCTTTTCGGAAGCCGGCTTGTTCGGGAGGCTGGAAGTCGTCAAGCCTGCGTGTGAGACGGTTTGTGATGACCCTGGAAAACAGCTTGTAAACATGGCTCAGAAGTGAGATGGGTCTATAGTTCTTCAGCAAGGTGTTATCACCTTTTTTGAAGAAGAGCACCACCACACTTTTGTTCCATGCTTTCGGCGTTCTCCCTTGGTGAAGGACGGAACTAAACAGCGTCTGAAGGCCCTTAAGGACTGGTCTACCACTTTCAGGAGTTCGGCTGTAATTCCGTCGTCACCCGGGCTTTGCCATTCTTAAGCTGTTTGAGGGCCATACTAATCTCGTACAGGCTGACGTCCGGGATGTCTTCGGTATAATGTCGGGTTAATCTAGCCCTCGGCTAGCTAGATTTTTGACAGGTGTTCGGGTTGTCGTGTATAGCTGTCCATAAAACCTCTCAACTTCTTCCAACAGCTCAGGTTTGGATGAAACGATTCTGCCGTCGTCGGTCTTGAGCTTCATCAACCGGCTTTGAGCAACAGACAGTTCCCTGGTAAACACCTTAGAGCCCCTGTTACGCTCAATAGCCTCTTCAATACTGGTAGTATTAAATCGGCGTACATCGCGCTTCAGACACTTTGAGATCTGTCTATTGAGCTGCCGATAGCGACAAGCGTCACCAGAAGACTGCAGAATCATCTCACGCCTCACCTCCATGAGCCTAAGGGTGGAATCCGAAAGCCTTTTGGTTCTAGTACGGCGGGTCTTGAAGAACTTAGACCCGACCATATGGACAGCTTCCACAAACCCGTCGTTGTAATCATCCACGTCGCTACCTAGGCATTCGAAACGATTTTGAAATTCGAGCTGAAAGCTCTCGGGGTTTTGGAGCTGAGCAAGTTATTAACTGTACTAGGTGTTGTTTACTTTGTATCTGCATCCTAACCTACACAGAACACTGGCAATATGCGACAATTTCTCCGCAGATACATCTCGACGGGCACATCTGACTATCACCGGAACCCGATGGTGCTATCCTGTCTATAGCAATGTGAATGAAACGTCGAGATAATCTGAAGGTGCTTTTCCACCGGCGAGACGAGACGAGGCGAGAAGAGAATTGAAATTTGTATGGCGGTGCCCGCGGCGGGCACACGAGAATGCATACAAATTTCAATTCTCGTCTTGCCTAGTCTCGTCCCGCCTCGCCAGTGGAAAATCACCATTACACACGAGTAGTAATGAGTGAAAACGGCAAAAGTTTTAAAACACTATGTGTTAATTTTCCAAGATATTAGCTAGTATATGTTAACTTTCTGTTAGAATAATCTTGAACTGTATGCTACGAATCCATGACGGCACGATGCAGTGCTACGACGTAGCAGTTCGTAGACGCCACACGGAGCGTAGAAGTCTTATTCTGCTACTTACAATTGTAGCTAAATAAATATGCCATAAAGAAAAACTTGTAAAAAACAAGTCTCGCAACTCAGTTCTTCTACCGTAAAAAGTTGTAAGTTGTGTGTTACCAAGTCGGTTAATTTATTCAGTCCCTACTACAGATTTTTGTTATTATTTAATTTTGCTGATGAGTTCTTCTTCTGTCCTTTTGTCCTTTTCCTTATAAGCATTTACAACTTTTACCACGTAGTCGTGCAAATGAGAATGACCTACATAGCTTTACTTGTTGTAATTCAATTTTATTTACTATGCTGCTTACTATACTGATTTTTCGGATTGCCCGAACGAGGTTTGCTTTAAGTAAATTCCTGCTGCCAAGACTCTAGTCCTACTGTAAAACGTAATGTTACGCTTGTCATGGGCAGAATAGGGATGCCACAAGACGCGGGCTTTAATTACTCGTAGCTTTAACCCGGACAAATGCAAGGAAAACGTTGATACGAGGATTTCTTGCAAACAAACTTTTCTAAAGCACACGAGCGTTTGCGAGTAACGAGCATTCACAAATTGTATGTTTTTTCAAAGTCATGCGCGCCCGTGACGCACCCTTACTTTTAGCGTAGGCAAAGTTTTTTGACGCGAGATACTGTAAAACAAAGCTGCTCAACCTTTTTGACAGTCGAGCCAAATTGAAGGCACAAAATTTCCAATGTGCCTGTAGTTGTTAAGAAACGCTTTTATTTGCTCAACCTGTAACTAATAAATCTCATCTGTACACGAGGTGCGACGGTAAGATGTTAAATATCTCTCTACTCAAATCCAAAAAACATCGTGAGGATCTTTTCGTCGACAGTCTTCTTTTTGCCGATGATGCAGCCTTTGTAGCCAATTCCGCGGCTGAACTTCAGTCAATGGTGGTCAATTTTTCCCGGGCGTGTTCCTTGTATGCTATGACTGTCAACACCAAGAAAACAGTTGTTCTTGCACAAGGAATTTCTGTCGCCCCTTCAATTTCGCTGAATGGCGCGATGCTGGAGGTAGTTGACAGGTTTTGCTACTTAGGATCGACCGTGTCAAACAATCTCTCGCTTAATGCGGAGATCGACATTCGTATTGGCAAAGCGGCGACCATGTTAGTACAAGAGTGTGGAACAATAAAAAGCTCACCACAAAGACCAAGATGGTTGTCTTCCAGGCTTCCATCATGAGCATCCTTTTGTATGGAGCTGAAACCTGGACAACGTATGCAAAACAAGAGCGTCGGTTAAACTCCTTCTACATGCGCTGTCTGCGTAGGATCCAGGGTATTTCATGGCAGTCACCAATGATAGGGTTCTAGAAATTGCACAGCTGCCTAGCCTAATCGCTCTTCTCAAACAGAGACGCTTACGTTGGCTAGGGCATGTGTATAGAATGGAGCCCTCTCGATTACCACGTCATGTCATGCTCGGCGCAGTGGCCAATGCCAAGAGAAACTTCGGGAGATCTTTGCTCAGATTTAAGGACTGCGCTAAGCGAGACATTGCCGCCTTCAAAATTGACCACCTTGACTGGGAAAAGTTGGCGGGGAAACGCACAGATTGGCGTGGACGTGTATTGGAGGGTCGCAAGTATTGCGATGAGGCCTGGCTCAAGGCACTTGCTGACAAGAGACAGAAACGACACCAAGGCGGTTCTGCACCAACATCCACAGACTTCTCTTGTCTGGCCTGTGGGCGAACATGTTGCTCTCGCATCGGTCTGGTCATTCACCAAAGACGTTGTGCACAGGCGCCACGCCAAAATTCGTCTGGAACAGACGCGTAGGCCTGATGAACTAATAAAAAATGTAATAGACTCGAATAACCTATTTTTCACACAATTGGGTTTTTAACCGTCTTCAAAAAAGGAGGAGGTTCTATGTTCCAATGTTTCTATTTTTTTATGTACCTATGTTCACCGATTACTCAGTCAATTGTGGACCGATTTTCAAAACTATTTTATTGTTCAAAAGACTACTCTTTTGAGGTGGTCCCATTGTCACCAAGTCAAGATCTGATGATGAGATCCTAGGGAAATCGAGAGCAAACCTCAAATTTTATAGACACACCTATGGCGATTTTAGCATTTTTAGCATTAAAAACAAGCATTTACATTCTGAAAGTATCATTTGGTAAACTGGACCTGATGAAGAAGACTGTAAATGACCAATGGAACTCATCAAGCTTAGTAATACTCGCTCGTCTATAAACGATCACGATTAATATACCTAGATAGCGACTAAGCGGAAATACAAACTGTAATAAAGATGCACAGAAAAACCAGAAAAATAAGACCAGCGCTGGGAATCAAACCCAAGTTCTCGGCATTCCGTGCCGCGTGCTATACCGCTACACCACCGCTGGACAACGGTACTGACACAAATTTCTCTTATGCACCACATAATCTCAGCCTGTTTGTTTAGTCACTTAAGCAGCGACACTAGCGACATCTATGCTGTAGCCCTCATCGAGAAACTTTGAGCACTTTTTTGTACTTTCGATATGGGTTTTTAAGGGATGACCGTAAAAGTAAAAAAAAATTGTAATTGAAATAAAAAATACAAAAAGATTTCAAAAAAACAATCTTAATGATTCTTTCGAACTGATCTGATGCTGAAGCCAGAAGGTATGCAACGGAACTCTGATATAAAACAACGTAACTAAGCCGTGTTTGGACTTAATGGAATCGTTGTGAGACGTACTTTGGCTACGAATCACTAAAAAGTGAGAAATAAACAAAAATTTTAACAAAAAAGTGAAACCGACTCCAAAAAAAATAAAAAATAACAAAAAATGGAACCGACTACAAAACCTTTGAAAATATTGTTTGACCTACTAGCTCGAAGTCGGTGACTCAGCACGACCCAGCAGGAGGGATTGAAAGTTGAAACCCATAGTATGTAGGTGAGGTAGATGACTATTGTTCCGCTCCTGCTGGCTCATTCTGAGGCACCGACTTCAAGCTAGTAGGTAGAAAAATATTTTCAATGGTTTTGTAGTCGGTTCCATTTTTTGTTTTTTTTTTTGGAGTCGGTTTTACTTTTTTGTTAATCTGGCACATAGACGTCCCACTGCTGTGCACAGGCACAGAATAACTAATAGTACTACCGTACAGCAGGGACTCTCTCGAACGAAAGTCAAGTTTGGATATAAAATCGATACCTACTCTTACGACTTGCACGCGAAATTGAAACTTATCTATCATGTTACACACGCGTTCATATTCCGTTGGGCACCGTTGACTCAAAAGCGGTTTGGCGCCAAGAGCACAGGGTTCCCACTCGCCGATGAATAAAGATAACAGTGGGCATTAGTATAAATTCAATATACTACCTTTGATAATTAAGTAAATATACTTTAACATAAATAACAACAAAGCATAACAATGATAATAACCTACTTATCTAACTACTACTCGTACCTTTGTCTACTACAGATTTCCTTATTATCGAAACCATGTCTTAATATTATTTCTGACCAACCAATTAAAGAATTTTATCACTAGATAACTAGTAGTACCAGGCACTACTACTAGGCTGGGACTTAGTAAATAAGAGAAGTAAAGAGAACGACCTTTCAATATCTTTCGGAATGTTGTAAAATGATAATTCCGATTCATTTAACTTCTTTTTATTTATACATCCGTAAACACAACAATATAACTTATACGAGATATATCGTTTTGAAGTTATTGTTGCAGAACAAAATAAGTGGACATCTAAACAAATCACGTGCGACGCGTCCAGCCTGTGAGCCAAGCGGCAACCCACTGCCTAATGATCAGGCGCGCCGGCCGAACATACCTAAACTGCGGAGTGTCCAACCCCTGGCACAGGTCTGATGAGAGAGCTTATCTATAGTGCCTACGCGGATTCAGTACGGATCGGGAATTTCACACACACCATTGAATTGCCTCACAGGTGTTTGCACACTTCTTCACTTTCTCTTCAGCACAAAGCTAGTGGTAGGTACATTTTACTTTAGTTTTGTTTTTTGTGTATTTTAGTTTTGACTAATTCAGAGAAGCAAGCCAGGGATAGAACTCAAGATCCTAAGCTCTGCTTGAGCGGCCATAAGTCAAACCATAAGGCTACCATGGCTTTTCAATCATTTACGACTTAACTTCAGTAGAAAGTTCAGTAGTTGAATACGCCAAAACTTTATATAAATCGCTTTAAATCAATTTTACCTACTTATCTTAATTTAATGATAGGTATAATATACACATCGCCAGAAGTTATCTACAAATTACTTCAAAATAACTTTGACAAGCACAACAGCTATAAAGCCTAGAATAACAGTTAAATAACAAACAACAAACCCTAAATTAGATTTGGCGCGACTATACGCAACATTGTTAACTGCTCATACTTGTGAATAATTTATCAGGATAATGTATTCATGAACGATTATTCATTACTTGCTCCACATATCCGCAGGCGAGGCTTAACCAAATCCTTTAAAATAAACACACGTATTAAACTGTGAAACTCCCCGTGATTATGCCAACGATAAATCTCACACCAACCTAAATTATCCGAATAGATGCTCGAAGGGCCGGGGAGGATAAGGCAAGCGACGATTATCGCGATCGACGACCTATCCATCCTTAAAAACTCCACAACAAAGTTCGAAAAGCACGCTAAAGTACAATGTCAAAACAAAACACTGGCATTCCGCAAACGCTCAACAAGTCACAGAATCCATTAACAATTCATGAAACGTCAACAGCACTGTAACCAAAACACACATGGCCGGGTCACGTGGTCAGCTGTCAGGCGTCGCTGAGCCCGGTAGTTGAGGCGAACGTGTGGCCACTATGACTCCGGTCGTTCGACTGACTGGGCTGACGCGACTTCACCCCTTCGACTATATTGGTCACGGCTCGCGAGCCCATCAATTTCCTCTGACGTTTCAATGAAACCTTCCCTCCTTCCCTGGAGATTGTTAGTTTCGTCAGAAGTAATTATCCAGGTGGAAGAGAATATTTTTTGTTATAATTAACGCCATAATTTTTCACGAGCATTGGGCCGTATTAATTGGGGAGTCCGCTGAGATATAGGTACGGAGCTACCGAAATTGTGAGTAATTAATCTACATAAAAATATATGTATTCTTTACGTAAGTTACTCAAATTGAACGAGTACTTCACTCCGTATAATGTAAGCTGGCGCTTGACAACGTTCTCGCAAAATAATTTAAAACGCGCCCAGCGTTAATTTAATCTTTAGAAAAGCTGGTGTTTTTGACGTCGACAGCGTAGCTACTTTTAGGTTCAGTGACAGTAAAATACCAGTCAATGTACTATTAAAACAATTGAGTCGTATATTATTCAAAAGTTCTGTCCAATTTTTCCCAAAGACGTACTGAGTAAAATATTTATATTCTTTGTACAGTAAAACGTGCCCAATGGGTACCAAAGTAATAAGTTATTATTATAAGTCACTTCACTACTAAGATTATCGTAAAAAAAAAACTAAATTAACCTCTTTATAAAAACCAGCCAAGATCGTATCGGACACGCCCGAAATAGGGTTCCGTAGCCATTACGAAAAAAGTAATATTTTTGTAAGGATTTCGTATTTTATACGGAATCTTCCAAGTTTTGGTATATTTTATACCTTAGGCTGCTATTTACTCTTAAACTACTAATAATTCTCAAAAAAACTTAACCGTTATAGTTTCCCTTGTAAGTTTGATATACCTACTTACTACCATCCTGAATTTTTTCAAATTTTTCCACCCACTGGTTTAGATTTTAGAGGAGAGGGGGGGGGCTCGATTTTAATGAAAATTTCCACTTTAAAGCTGAATATTTTGCAAACACATCACTTACCTAATCGAAAAATCACCCCCACTTTACGTCTATGGGAGGTGCAGTAAAATATTTTTTTTGAATTTTTTATTGTAACATTTTGTTGGCATAGCTTACATATATATTCGTGCAAAATTATAGCTTTCTAGCATTGATAGTCCCTGAGCAAAGCCGCGGACGGACTGACAGACAGATAGACAGACGTGGCGAAACTATAAGGGTTCCGTAGCCAAAATGGCAAAAACGGAACCCTTATAGTTTCGCCAAAAACCGTGACGGCATGTTGTCCGAAATCTGTTATCGCCATTTTGTATGATAAAGCCATAATTCATTTCCTTTGGAGAAGTAACATGTTAAACTAATCTACTCTATAATAATTATCTTCCCTATACAAAAATTTAAAACAACTTATTAGCATGAATTATTTAAATGAAGGTGTTATAGGTACTAGTGGAAAAAGTTTTAATCCAAGATGGTACGAACAAGGAAGAACAGTAATTAGTAAAATGGCAGGTAATTAACGTCTAAGTGCTCTTTCAAGTATTGTTCATTTTAATTCAACATTTTGTCTTGTCAAGTGCAATGCTATAGTAAAATTGTGATTTCTAAATTAAAAGTGGCTTCTATTTCTTAACTCGCGTAATGAAATAACGTTGTATTCATTTTTCTTCTTTGTATTTTCAGCTACATTTTTCAAAATGACTATTTTGTTAAAGTTACTGTTGATTTGATTATAGCGCCGAGCGTATAACCTACATACCTTTATGGTGGGTAATGTTGGCCATCCAATTCCGAAACTCGTATATTTTATCACTACATATACATAGCTACAAACGTATTTAATTAGTGTACGAAACACATACACATATACATAATAACAAACTACATATTATTCTTTTTTGGAAATATAGTAAACGGTTTACGTAATTACACAAAATTACATTATTCCATGTTACGGCAAAACTTGTTGTGCTAAACATTTATTATAATTTACGTTGTTAAACAAAAAAAATGCTGATTAAACAACACCCAATTTACAGTTCTCGTGTTTATAGTAAATAAAATTAGAAACCGAACCCCAACACCGCAAATGTATCTCCATATAAATTGTTAATTTTCTGTTTTATTTCCATATTTCACGAAAACATTTTACTGAGGATCTAAAAAAATATTAAAGCGGTAGCGGTAAACAAAGCGAGCACGTTTTTAATTTAATTAAAAATGTGAAATTAAGGTTAAATTTAAATTTAAAATTCTCACCACGTTTACGAAATCATTATTAACATTTACTATCGCTTTACAAAAATATTAAAAACCTAACCGTGGACTGAAAATAAGAAAGGTTTCACCTACACAGTCCACTTAATATTTCGGAAATCAAATGAAAACTGGTCATATTATAAGTAATTTTGAAATCTCAATATTATTTTACGCAAGTATATTTCCGCAATCTCAATATGACTTCGACTACTTACTTCGACTTTTTACTTCTTAACTGGGGATCGTGGTTGTATTCGGTTCATGGGGAAATGCGACCTGCCCACCTAAGTACAGTAAAAGGGTGGAATAGCGATATTTTGTTAAATATTCCTGTCTCTATCACCCTTCCATTTCACTAAGTAAGAAAGGGCTGTATTTTTCAAGCTCCAGTTTCAAAGCACTGAAAGGCATTTTTCCATAAGCTAGTGGTCAGTTCAAAAGCTTTATTCGGTATTTGACTATTTTTAGGGTTCCGTACCTCGAAAAAAAAACGGAACCCTTATAGGATCACTTTGTTGTCCGTCCGTCCGTCTACCCTTTTTCTCAGGAACACGTGGAGGTATCAAGCTGAAATTTATATCAAATTCTCAAGTCTACTGTCCCTTGGAGCTGTGTAAAAATCAAACTTCTAAGCCAGCGCAATCAAAAGATACAGCCGTTTATGCCGCAAATTTTCGAAACTCGCAAGGGAATCAAAATCTACTTACAGGGTACTTCCCGTGAACTCAGAATCTTGAAATTTGGTATGAAGCAACGTCTTATAGCACAGATAAAGGAAAAATTGCGAAAACCGTTAACATTACATTACTACTACTAAGGTTTGTACGGAACCCTCGGTGCGCGAGTCCGACTAGCACTTGGCTGGTTTTTTTTATATGTTTTATAAATTAAAACTTCACAATGCCTGTTATCGAATAAGGTCAAGGAGGGCATTTGCGTCATACTTTTTGATAAGTTCACTTTGGCTGGTCATAACTAAGATGATACTTACTTTTTAATAAACCTGATCACTGTATTAGATTAAGCATTTATTTAACTATTTACAGGTACTCATATTAAATTGCTAGTACTGTTGGTCATTTTAAATATTTTTTTTTAAACATGTCAGTTGACGGATTTTATTTTCCCGACGGTTTGGGGCTATTCCGTCAACATACGATTTTTCTTGTATCGTGACGTATTACAAACATATACGTCAAGTGAACAAATACCGCTGAACTCTTACTCGAAACTAAACTCTAGCGACCTCAACTTAAGGTTAATTTTAGATTGTATTGGCCAATATATTTTTTCAGGGCAATTCCGGCCTATTTTTTCAATCAGGAGTAGTAAACCTTTTAAAACAGATTCCCAAACCCTAGGAAAAATCCGTCAGCTACGTTTTTTAAATAATGGGCTGTTTTTGTGCTCACCAGTTAGCGCCACTGTTGAGTAAGGTCCGACCGAAGTACAGTGTTGTTATGTTCGCAACAATATTTTTAATTTTAAATCGTATTTAATAAGTACATTCCAATGTCAGCTGTCCACACTTCAAAGCATTAGTGTAAATTTTCATATTATTATTATTTAATTAAGTCAAATCAAAAAGGTTGGCAATATATGAAATAGGGAAATTCCAGCACATGACGGTTTTGCCCGTTTCACAATTGACGGATTTGTCTGCTCGATCATTTCGTTAATACTAATGTTCATTCACCCATAGTTTCTCACCAACAAATTATAATTGAAAATTCATAAAACTACCAACAAACATGCATATCGAACTATATAATAAACTTACTTAGTAATTTTGAACATGAAACTACCGTGAGACTCACTCATATTAAATGATATTATAACGGATAACTCGCGTCTTAAACCGAGTTTAGTTCGACATGTTTCGGGCTATTTCGTAGCTCCTAAGAAGAAGGGCTAACACCATGTCGAGCTAAACTCGGGTTAAGACGTGAGTTATCCGTTACAATATCATTTAATACTTAGTAAGCCGCAAACTTACATTTTCTCATCGCACCGTCACGAAACGCAGCAGCACACTACACTCACGTTCGAGTTCGGAGCGCAACTGCAACTAAACTTTAAAAGCGTTTTTTTTCCATTCACTGCCTAGACAGTGCCATTTGCTTTTGACCGATCGAGTGAGTAAGCGTGTACTGTTGTTTGAATGGCCGCAAACGCCGTTAGACGGAAATGCCCCGCTGACGGATTTGGCCACCCTGGCCTTATACAGGAATATATAAAAACCATGAAAGAAATCAAAAACCAGGCTGGTTTAAAAAACTTTAAAAGGTAAAACAGGTCCAGAACTCTGTTCAACAGTCGGGACCCATTAGTAAGTAGATTTTTTTGAATGGGTCCTGACTGAATTTTATGTTACTTAACAGTTGTACACTACCAGATTTCATATATTTTTTTTATTTTGTTTTTAACGAGCAGAGTTAGTAACATGAATTGCGTCTCTCATGCACCTACAGTTACCACCTCCGATTTATTGACAGACGGATCAGGAGTTCCACCTTACGTCGCTGTCAGAGCTCAAAGATAAAGGAAAAATTGGCTTTATCTTTTTGCAACATCCGATAAGGTATTTGACGAAGCCCTTTTGGCAATTTCTGCTGTCTTTAGTGAGAGCGATCCTAAAATCATGGATGCGTGGATTCTAACAAAGCGAAAAACATTCAGTTACTTTTGTGTCGTGATTGCGCGCATATAAATAACTGATTCTGTACTGAACGTTGAAATAGGCTTTGACATGAATAGGGTGTATAGCAGAGAGTAACTAACCACGTCGTGTCACAGGTTATAAAAAAAAACCCGATGGAAATTTTAAGTGGTTTTCGTAAAAACGTACTGCATTCGTTGTTTTACTCTCTAGTCAACTTGTTAGATTATTTTCCCATGATCATTTTTTCTTTGCAGCAAAATTTATTTTTGTGTTTTTACACGAAGGCAATATTTGCAAGTCTGCTTTTTTAATGAAGCTTATTTTCACATTCGCGTTTTTTCTGTCGCATTTTTTTCCAGTCGCATTTTTCCCCAATCCCAATCGACACAGAAACAGTGTCGATGGAGCCCTGGTATCACAGAGCCCCTGTTTCCCATCGAGTCTTATGTACCCCACTACTAAACCACACATCCAGGCTTAACGGCTCATAGGTAGGTTTAGGTTTTGCTAGTTTTGCATCGGCCCGAAGGGTCAAAACCACCCAGAATAGGAGCTCCGCTCACGCGGAGCTCCGTCAAGACTGTTTCTGTACCGATTGGGATTGGGGAAAAATGCGACACAAAAAGAACGCGAATGTGAAAATAAGCTTCATGAAAAAAACAAGCTTGTAAAAATATTCGTGTAAAAACGCGAAAATAAATTTTGCTGCAAAGACAAAATGATTATGGGAAAATAATATAACAAATCGTCTGTCTGTCTGACTGTCTGTCCGTCCGCGGCTTTGCTCAGAGACTATCAATGCTAGAAAGCTGTAATTTTGCACGAATATATAAGTAAACTATGCCGACAAAATGGTACTTAATATAAAAAAAATTAAAAAAATTTTTTAGGGTACCTATAGACGTAAAGTGGGGGTGATTTTTCGATTAAGTGATGTGTTTGCAAAATATGCAACTTTAAAATGCAAATTTTCATTAAAATCGAGCGCAGCTCCTCTAAAATCTAAACCAGCGGGTGGAACAATTTGAAAAAATTCAGGATGGTAGTAAGTATATCAAACTTACAAGGAAAACTATAACGGTTAAGTTTTCTTGAGAATTATTAGTAGTTTAAATAGCAGCCTAAGGTATAAAATATACCTAAACTTGGAATATTCCGTACAAAATACGAAATCCTTAGAAAAAATACTACTTAACTTTTTCGTAATGGCTACGGAACCCTATTTCGGGCGTGTCCGACACGCTCTTGGCCGGTTTTTAACTTAAGAACTAAAACATACTGTAAGAGAAATATTTACAACCGTTCAGGGGTAAATTATCGGACGCAAACCAAGTGAGACCTTAAAAAAGATGTACGTGAAGACTTTCCTCCCCAGCACACAAAATCCGTATATTTTATACTGTTCACCAAAGTACAAATTATTTTGTATCGTGACTCGCTCCCCTATCGCATGTCTCGCTCGAACAACATAAACTAGATACATTTTACGATCACTAATGGGAAGGGACTGACATTAATGTCATGTTAAATTATATTAAATAATGGAATTCGTACCGTGACATACTAGGCGTCGCCCGCCCTGTACAATCGACGGCAAACATTTATTCACATTTTAATGCGAATGCGAATGATGTGTTAGTGTCAATACGTCAAAGGATAAAGGAAAAAGCCCATTGTCCATGCAAAAAGTAAGTTATTTCAACACACCTTTGGTTAATTACTCTGAGATATCATCTTCTTCTTCCCATTCCTCTCCTATCGGAAGTTGGACAACATTATTGATGGCGATTCAGATTTTGTAGGCCGCTGCTCTAAACAAGGACGTGGTACTGCAGTTGAACCGATCTCGTAAATTCTTCAGCCACGAGTGTTCTCCTGCCCACGCTTCTCTTTTTGGCAATCATCCCCTGAATAATAAGCTGGAGAACTCTGTACTTGGCATTTCTCATTACATGCCCAAATTAACACAACTGTCATTGCTTGATGGTCTTTAGAAGCTCAAGGTGCTTGCCCATTCTTTGCAATACTGCCAAGTTGGTTACTTCGTCTCACCAAGAAATCTTTAGAATGCGGCGGGCTCTGAGGTATAAATTTGCGATTACGTTTGCGAAAATAGTGTTCGAAGGCAAAAAAATTTGCACAATAATTAGTGCTTTCATCGATAGACTCAGTAAACGATAGACTAGATAAATGTGTCTAAATATTTACGAAACTCATTTTTGTTTACATCAAGTTGCTACCTTGTCGATAATTTAAAAATAAAACTAATTGTTAAATAACAGAACATAATATTATGGCGGCTTAAAATGTCTCAGGAGTAGGTACATGTTAGAAGGTAGTGATTTATACGTACCCGAAACTGCGTAGATCAATTAAACTTAACGTAGTGCCTGTTATTTATGCGCATTGATTTCGGAAAGTAGAAGAAGGTCACAACATCTCACATTAATTTATGCGGTAAATTCGAGCACGTAATACTACTTTGTTCTTAATATAACATTAATGGTAAACAATAAGTTACACGCCGTAAAGGGATTGCCTTTTAAGGAGTAAAACATTGTTCTCCTCTCTTCACAAGGTACGTCGGATTGTCAAAATCAGTGTATCTATCTACTGCCTTACCGCGCGGGTGGTCCACAGTTATATAATAACTGCAGTATTTGCTACATGAAACACAGACATGAAGGATTTTTGATAGTATAAGATACACACAAATAACTGTTACCTTTGCAAATATTACATGGTATTTTGGGGTTTTTCATTTGAAAGTGTGCTTATAACCTAACCAACAAAAAGTTGTCACTTCAATGTTCAATATCTCGGAAACGGCTGAATCGATTTTGATAAAACATGTCTAAGAACCATCGCTGGAAAACTGCTTTCAAATAATAAAACCGCATTCAAATTGGTCCACTCGTTTAATAGCTACGGTGCCACAGACAGACACACATAGCGGTGAAACTTACAACACCCCTCTTTTAGCGTCGGGGGTTGAAAATTAAAAACCAGACAAACCCCATTTTTTGTATGTGTGTGTGTGTGTGTGTTTTTTTGAGGTTATCAGTACTCGTGTGTTAGCGTGATAAGTCCCGGTTGTGTTATTAATTACAAGTGTGCTTTACTTTTTAGGGTTCCGTACCTCAATAGGAAAAAACGGAACTCTTATAGGATCACTTTTTGTCCGTCTGCCTGTCTGTTAAGACCCTCTTTCTCAGAAACGCGTGGAGGTATTCATTTGAAATTCATATTAAATACTCAGCTCTACTGTCCCTTGGAGCTGTGAACAAATCAAACTTCTAAGCCAACGCAATCAAAAGATACATGCTGCAAATTTTCGACACTCGCAAGGGAATCTAATCCTACAGGGTACTCAGTAGTCCCGTGAACACAAAATCTTGTGACTTGGTGCGAAGCAACGTCTTATAGCACAAAAAAAGCAAAAATTGCGAAAAGCATACATTTTTAGTTAGATCATAATATGAATAAAATATTTTGCATTTTTTTTAATAAATTGTACGGAACCCTCAGTGCGCGAGTCCGACTCGCTCTTGGCCGGTTCTTTTTTTCAGAATTAGGTTATTCTTACTCAGATTACAGCTATTGATTTGGACAAAGAAAAAAGTATCCCAATTTTTTTACCAGTTTGGTGACTTTTTTTTCTGTATTATTATACAGGTTTATATGGGTTGCCAAAAAAAATGCATGGAAAATTGGGGATATTCTTCGTCAAAATCAATAGTGCTCGCGATTCTGTGTAAGAAGAACCGATCTCTGGAATAAAGTGAATGATAAGAGGAACACATAAAATGAAAACTCGCACTTATTACCTCTAACTGTTTAGCAGCTGTAACTTATAAAAAGTAATTTTGTACGAGTAAGTCGATTTTTCTTAATATTCAAATTGTGCTAGTCTGGCGCCAGCGATTATTTTAAAATATTAACTGGTTTTTTTTTTATAAAACAGGCCTTTTCTAAGCGGATAAAAACACTTAAACTTTGTATTTTTAAAAACCTTTAGCAATGAATAAGTTGAAGGAAAATATAAAACTTTCTTTTGAAGTCGGTTTAATAATTCAAATTGCTCTTAAGGTCCGTACTCTGAACGCAAGCTTTCGTTAAAGTAAATAACAAATTAATATGAGATAGGGCTAAAACCTTGGAGTTACATTAACAAGTATACTCGAGTCGTAAATAACTTAGTACATATTATTCCCCGTGCAGTAAAAACAATGATAAATTCTTCACGTTCTCTTATTTATGAACGTTTTTTAATACTTGAATTGACAATCTATTCTCCTTGAGGAAAAAATAGAAAAGAAAACGTTTGGGTATTCTATTCATTACCTATTCTTAGATTACAAGCACGTCCTCCGTCGAATGAGTTAGGAGTTTCTAAATAAAGGTTTCGTAAAAAAGCGCTTATTCAACACCTATTTACTTAAATTTTATTAGTTATCCTTTCTTTCTAAAGTGTGTGACAAGCGTTCAAATACTTGTATTTTACAAAATATCTGCATAGTGTAGCACTACAAAGATATAAAAAATGCACTACAGAATACGTGGTAATTTAGTACCTATTAATAGAATAAAACAATTAAATAATCGGTTTTTCGCATATGATGTGGTAACTATATTTAACAATTGATATTTAGAACAAAAGCAACGGCAAAGTAAAAAACTAATTAAGAGATTAGGACTTAAGTATAGGATGTAATTAACTAAACTTAGAATGAAAAAAATAGGCTTTCGTTTTTTGCGAACGAATAAAAATTCTATGTTAAACATGACAGCAAAACAAGCCAGATTAATTAAGAGAAATAGTACCTATTCATAAAAAGGTTGCAATAAAATTTGTAGCATGATAATAGCTACAATACTTTACAATAGGTCGAACGCATAACTTGTCTGCGTGTTATTAATAAAGATAACCTCGGTGACATGTTCCAAAATTAAATGACATATGACTTGTAAATTATATCGAAGCGAAAGACACAGTCGACGTTTAAACGTTTAATCAAATTGAAAAGCCGTGCTGGTTTGATGTTTTAGAATTTAGAACGATTTTGTTTATTTGGGACTGCCACGTGTATAGGCGATGCTTACATTTAAGTAAATTACAAGCCATAATAAAGCAAAATATTTGCTAATTTATTTTAAATCACCTGACCGTTCAAATATTTGTAAGGAAAGCTTAAATAACTCTTAAATTAAATAATATTAAGTTAAGGGCCTGTTTCACCACTTGTCAACTAACTTTAAGTGACGGATATCAGTGATGCCGTCTCTGTTTGTTTTGTCCGAATAAACAAAGATGGCATTACTTTTATCTGACACTTAAAGTTAGTCGTCAAGTGGTGAAACAGTCCCTTAATGTCCCAATTTTTGACATGTTAATGTCCAACAGATGACACCTTGCCGTCATTTCTATTTCTAATGACAAAATTAAAAATGGTTACTACTAACAAGTGACCGGCGCTCGGACGGAATAATTTACTTTTCACACCCCTCCTTCAGAAAAGTAACTTTTCCTCCCTGACGAGAGGGAGCAAAGTGCAACTTTTCTGTTCAAGGCTTTTCTAAGTATATTATTGCAAATGACATTTTTGAAGTTGATAATTGTAAAGCCACGCCATTTTCTACGCTGGTTGTTCTTTAATAATATTTAGAATTTTTTTTTTCAAGTTTTTTAATGCTCGGTGTGAAAAGTTGTATGAGCCACTCGGGAGCAAAATTATTTTCATCTTGGGCGTCAAACACTTGAATCCCTCATTTCGCTCAGGCTTCTACTTTAGAATCCCTCGCTACGCTCAGGATTCTATTGTAGAATCCTTCGCTATATTCTGGATTCAATGTACCTACGCCCTCGCCGTAAATACATCATTTTGCTCCCTTGTGACACAAATAAATATTTAAAAACTCTTCATAAACATACAAAAAAGACAAGTACTATTCCATTTCAACCATAGCTTAACACAAAAAGTTCACTCAATAATTCGTTCCGATTTCTACAAAACAAAACCCGTACATAAATAACGAAGGAGATAGATAAAGCGATTCGAATGCCTAATCAAGTGGAAAGTATCACATTTTCAGTTGACCTAATCTGGGAAACTTCAGGGTATTACCTGACGACGAGGGGGAAAACTTGATGTTTTCCTCGCCAAGGCATCAATCATGGCGGCGGGATAAAAGACAAATGATGTGAAAATTTTTCAAACTCACCCTGTTTTTTCCTCTTCATTCTATTTATTAGTTGTCAGCGGAATCCATATTCGAATAATAGAGACGCAATCTATGTCTATTATTTGACAATATGTCTTTAGCGCGTTTTTCGGTAAATTACGTTTTCAAATAAACTGTTAAAAAAAATCATTGAAAAAAATACAGCTGAATACTTTTAACCGACAATCGTGTGCCTGCACAATATACAGGCAAGGACAATAATTATATCGTCGTAAAATATATTGTGTGGCGGTGATTAAAAAAAGTGAAATTAACAAGCGGTTTTCCATAAGTTAAGTGAGGCCTGTCTTTGTAGATGCGTGTGACCCAGAGATTAAATGATAAAAGGAGTAGAAATGTCCTTTCACAATCGATTGCCTCTCCCACTGTCAGTGAGCACGAGGTAAGCACACGTTTTTTCTTTTTTCATAGACTTCTATGAAAAAAAACGAAAAAACGTGTGCTTACCTCGTGCTCACTGACAGTAGTACTCGCTGTTTTTTTTTTTGAACCACCATCTCTGCGAAAATCCATGTTTTGATCAGTTATCTTCGTTACCTCGAGAAATTTTTAAAGCATAACATTTTTAGTGTGATCCAGTGTGTGATTTAGTGTGATCCAGCCCGTTAAGTCGATCGAATGTTTTAATGGAATTTTAAATTTTAATTTTTCACATAGTTTGATATTTTCAACAATCAATCGTTTCGACTTATCGGGTTTGATGACGAACCTCTCTATGTGCTAACTGCTGAGGTCGTTTAAAGTTAAATTCAATTTCAAGGGCGAATTAAAAATAACTTCTCACTACAAAGACTAAAACAAAATTCCTTTACAAATGTTATTACTTTCAAAAAAATCTTGACACGATTGAAATAAATCGAGTATAAAATGGTTGATCGCATGAATAAGGCTTTCTTTGATCGTGCCTACCCCTAATCGTTGAGCAAATCTCGGCTCGGCTTTGCTGAAATCTATTGAATGAGGCAGACACTAGACATGTGATTTGGATGTAACAAATATTCTATCATTTTGTGGCGGTATAATACTTAGGTATCTACTTTTTCAACTTAGTACACGTTCAAGTTGACAACGTTCACAAAAAAGATTATTTTTACCTAGCTTATTTTTATGGTTGCGCACCCTAAGGGTAACAATCGCAACCCTGTTACTGTCGTAACGCTGTCTGTCTGTCCGTCATATGGCTGTATCTCAAGAACCGAAATAAATATCTGAATACATATTGTGTATTTCTGTTGTCGCAACAAATAATAAAAATAAATTTAAATTAAAAATTAAGGAGGGTCTCCGTCAAAAATATCGTCACATGCACTCTATTATTAAGGTGTTAGAGTTCATATTTCGATCTTTTTGATCACCTTGGCTGCTCCGAAGTATCTGATGGTGACTGTACAAGAATCGTAAGTTTTTTATTTTGTTTCTGCTGAATCTCTATTTATTACGTTTACACATTAAAATCTTTAAATTCAAAACAACAATAATAATATTTTACATCAGAAAAGTCAAGTCAAACGTGAATTGGTTATAGAGCAAAACTTAAAAGAATAAATCAAAGATTTTGTCGTGTTCATATATTTTTGCCCTTGCCTGTACGGAACCTGATACGCGAGTAAGACTCACACTTGGCCGGTTTTTCGTTTCCATTACGATAAAAATAGTATTTTTTTAGTAAATGTTTCTTAAGCGTAGATGTTTTAGTATGTCGCTTTTTCAATACAGCTATGTCGAGTACGGTTTTAGGTTATTTTCAATCCTATTAGATGTGTCTAATTAATTTTTTGGCAAGTTAAAGGGTCCTCTCTCGCAGCGTGAACTGTCACCAACTAGCAACAGTACCGTAAAATGCTTCAACTTTGCCCTCTGGCCCCAACATTGCCCGAGTTGATGTAGAGTCGATAACTTAGCACTCTTGTAGGTTTTAAACTTTTATCTACATGGGAATTATTATTACAGGGGGATAAAAAATTTAAAACCTAAAGGGTGCTAAGTTATCGATTCTAAATCGAATCAGGCAATGTTGGGGCCAGAGGGCAAAGTTGAAGCAGTTTTCGGTATTAATTTAATGTGACAACTTTACTATTTATTTTATTTAATTACAAGACTTCACCAGCGGCTTTCAACGCGTAATCCATTAATTTGGATTTTACTGAATTCTCATGAGAATTTCTGAAAATTGCATCGTTGCATTAAAAACTACCGTGCCAAATTTCATAAGTCTAAACCCAGAGGCTGAAATTCTGAGATATTATCCCAATCCCATGGAAGTACCGGGGGAAAAGTAGCCTATGTGTTATTCCAGTCGTCCAGCTATTTACATACCAAATTTCATCCAAATCCGTCCAGCCGTCTTAGCGTGACGAAGTAGGTAACAAACGTACCTGCACACATACACATACTCACAAACTTTCATATTTATAATATTACTAGTAGGACAAGAAATTATATCCATATGTATTAAAGTGATGAACTTGGTTAACTACTTTCCAGTGTTTAATTTTACTTAAAATAATTATAATTTATGTACACAGACACAGTATATGATTATTGTAGCTGCTCCGCAACAAACTAATTGAACTAAAACTCAACACGGTTTAATTAAAAGTATAGCTTCTATAAATATTGTTCGGAACATGGAAAACCATTATTTAATAAGTACAAACTACATTATCTGGAAACGAGTGTTGTGTTCCCTGAATATAAATGTAGTGGCATAAATTACATATTTACAATAGCATATTACTTATACCGTTATAGCAAATTGAATAACTAATAATTGGTTTTCATTTATTATTTGAAATGCCGGTATAATTTAAATTATATTTCGACCGCTTACTTTCTCAACCTCTTATCTACCCGAGATCTCGTATCTATCGTCATATATGTTATGGACCAAGTATTAATAAGGGCATTATGAATAATGACAAGCTATAACGGGCAGTGTGATAATTATTATCTAAACTTCATTATTTATGTATGTATGTATGTATGTATGTAAACTCTTTATTGTACAAAAGAAAATTAACAAAATACAACTGACAAACTTTAAGATACTTGTACAAAGGCGGACTTATCCCTTTAAGGGATCTCTACCAGTCAACCTTTGAGTGGATGAGAGGAGAGGAGCAATACGTTAGGGTCCGACAAAGAGTGAGTTTAAGAGTTAAAATAGTGGAAGCTATTATACAGTGATTTAAACAATATAATACATAAACTACAATATAAATAAATAAACTACTATATAAATGACCATAATACATATAATATATTAAACAAAGGAATGTTCTCAAATATTTAAGGAGAAGTTGTAAGCCACATTCTTCTCAAGCCTTCCCTAAAAGAACCCACGGTGGGAGATTGCCTGATGGAGGTCGGTAGCCGATTCCACAGCCACAGCCACACAAACACACACACACACACACACGCACACGCACACGCACACGCACACGCACACGCACACGCACACGCACACGCACACGCACACGCACACGCACACGCACACGCACACGCGCACGCACACGCACACGCACACGCACACGCACACACACACAACACACACACACACACACATTATCACATTATCCGGGCATTCAAAGTCAAAGTCAAAGTCAAAATATCTTTATTCAATTTAGGCTATATAGGACCTATGAATGTCAAAAAAATCTACCACCACCATCATTATGAATATTGCTACATGATCGTTGGGCAATTTGATTACAACTGCATGATTCTTGGCTATCTGAAATCTGTTATTCAATCGGACTGTTTGGTGCAACGACGAGCGCAGCGAGTAGGAGCGTGTTAGGTTCAACTGTGACCAAACAAGCACGAGGCGAGCGAGCGAAGCGACCGTGCCGCGGCAGCGTCCGGCGAGTGCCAGAATTAAATTCTACCATTAAGATAACTTACTTTACAGATTTTGACAGATGTTTATAGATTCATTAAATTTTACGTAACAATAAAAAAAAGTAATGAGACATGTATAATGCCCGGGCAATGTAATTAATTAAAATAAAAATAGTTTATATCAAAATTGCTATCTCATATTGGTCATTTTTCATAATGCCCGGGCATTAAACTACGGCGATATTCTCAAATCACAAATACTAGTCTTTGCTAGTCGTAAATAAAATTAATAGAACAAATTATTTCTTTTGTATTTTTCTTTTTTAAATCCAACGGGTTTACAGTTTCCTAATCTTACGAAATCTCACCAGGGAGGGCGGGGGAGTCAAAAATTCCTAAAAAAAATCTCAAGTTATTTATGGACGCCACCAAAGACTATTTTTAACAACACCTTGTTGAGTTTCGTGCCGGATTCTTCTCAACAAAAATTTTTCGAATCAATGATCCATTTTTTTGACATTCATCAGTGCTTGTTATAATGCAATTGCAATGCAATGCAATTGAATAAAGATATTTTGTCTTTGACTTTGATGAACTGACGATATTGAAATTAATAATAATATTATGTACTTAATCTAAGGGATTCGCGCTGCCATCGTACATCCACTAATACACTCATTTTAGTTTTTTAGAATTTTTAACCGTAACGTACAACGGCAAAAACCACTAGACAGTGGCAAAATTGTCCTCCGACAACTATGTAGGTAATCTAAATTTCATTCTAAGGCGCGCAACTCAAGATAGTCTCACGAGAATACTATCCACAATGCTTTCGTTTCTGCTTCCAAGTTTGCTCATCAAATGGTGTAGGAAGAGCACGTTTATACGTAGAATGTGAACATGGCGGAAGATTCCTTTGTCCTCGTTCGGAGTGAATGATTTCATCGATATCGCTTTAAACTAGCTTAATCGAGCATCGGAGAAACGATCTACCGCTACTAAACTCTGCCCTCTTGGGTGTAAGACGGTATTCGTTATTAATGTTATGCATGACTACTTCTTCCTACTAATATTATAAATGTGAGAATTTGTATGTGTGTATGTTTATAACCTACTCCTTAACGCTATAACCTAACCAACAAAAAGTTGGAAAACCCCCGACTTTGTAACTTCAAAGTTCAAAATAATCAAATTTTAATAAATAATTTAAACTAACTTATAGTCATAGTATCACTTGCTACTGTACGTATTTAGCCCGTAATAATGCTAATAAAATAATATTTTGGCGTCTGTAACACGAGTAGGTATTAATGTATCACTCGGCTAAATTATGGACGATAGGAAGTCTTATCATTCCCGTGGTGTGACTGTACAATATAAGTAATTTATGAACATTTATTTCGTATGGTTTCGGTCTTCCAATTGACTATTCAATCGAATCCTTGCAAATGCTAGTAAAAAAATAAACTTAAACTGTACAAAGACACTTACTTGCCCACGAACGAATGAAGCAAATTATAGTTTACATAAATCTGAACACTTATTTTAATAATATATGTATATTCAAATGGAGCACACTGATTGCCTGCCCTACTCACTTCGAGCTTTGCTCGATCTTAACATATTTTGTGAAAGTTCGCTCTCTCTCTTTCTTTAGCAAAGTCTCTCTATGTCAAACAATGAATAATAATGCTGGCATGCTGCATAAATGGCGTCAAAAAACACTACTCTTATGGATATTTAAATTTTACTTTTTTCTGCAGACACATTAACGTTGCCGACGTCACAGCCGCGGTAAATGCCCCCGTAAAGAGCGTTGCCGTAATTCCATTATTGTTTGATTATTCACACCTCCCTGAAGCGAATAATAGGATGGGCGCCGCACGAGCACATGGCAAAATGTGAGCGAGTTTCGTGGATTTTTTCCATTTTATTTAACCGAATTATACGTTTTTTTTTACGTTAGCTGCATCATGCTACAATATATATATGCAACGTTCAGTTTTCTGTTTGTGTGCGTTTGTACGAGTATAAGATTTGCATCATTTTATGATTTTACTTGAGCTACAATTATTTTAAAAACGAGCCTTAAATTTTTGTATGATTTTGGTAATAAAAGTATTTTTTCTTCTATTTTATTTATGAACCGTATATAGTAAATATTATGTCCAAAAAGCATCAAACAACATAACAGACGGATATCTTATCTCCGGAAAGATACTCTCCAACAGCAACCTTTGAGTGGACGGCCGTGGGCGGCATTTACTGTATTCATAGTCAAAGGGAGCGATTGTATTTGCCTTTGGTTCCTAACAAAATCATATCTAGCCGTACCCTTCTAAAAATTCAAATACATTTCGAATTCAAAGTGGACCGGAGTTTGCAAACACCGCTTGTCGTCCGTGTTTGTCGGAGCCACGCTATGTCGGCATCTAATACCTGGTCGTCCTGTACATACATGTATTGTTAAAATATTTACGCGATGCCAACCACAGAACGGTTTACTTAGGATGAGTAGTTTCTGCGTCAGCCCATTTACGTGAATGCTCATTTGCAAACATGACCTAGACTGTAATATGTTCCTACTTTCGGAACGAGATGTACACTAACGCCGCGCGCCGTACTTCGGCCACAACTTGACGCGACCAGCAGCTAAGAGAAGGTTTTTTCTATTCATCGCGCGGCCAATAGGTTCGCTGGACAGTGATTACCTAGTAAAACACGCCATGAACAGAGGCAACTCGTCATAATCGCCAGTCACGTATCGTCGTTGCCCGCAAGAACCACGATCCGGGGAAACTTTCTTGTCAACATGACATAAACGTCTCACAATGTAACATATTCACTGAAATGGTAGACATGTCATATCCAACTATCAATATTCAGCAATGTGCTTCTAAAAGTACTGAGTCTAAATGGTTCTCTGCCGTTTTGGCAAAATATTTTTTCCAAATGTTTAATTTCCCAGTATCATATTTCTCCTTAACCATATTATTTTTGGAACTTTCATAAAACAAACCTAACCTAACCTACTGTGCTCTATAAAAACCATAAGAAAATATTCTGAGAAAAATTTTTGGTTTCGGAGAAATTTGATACTTGGGAAATGAAACATTCGCCAAATGAAACATTTGGGATAAGGGGAAAGAGTAGAAATGATGAACTGAAATGGCGTAAATATATAAATACGAAAGTTTGTAAGTCTGTTCGGTTGTTTGTTTTTTTGTTACTTCGTAACGTCTAAAACCGCTGAACCGATTAAGATGTAATTCGGTATACAAATAGTTTGAGTCCCGGGGAAGGACATAGGATAGTTTTTTCCCGGAAAATTGCATAGTTCACGCGGGAAAGCAATAACCGAATTCTACGCGGACGGAGTCGCGGGTAACGGCTACTAAGACAATATTTTTCAACTGTAGCATTATAACTTTATTGGGGTACTAGCGTTTACCCGTGGTTTCGCATGCGTAAATTATTAGATACAGCATTTAAATTTAAATTCCGGGATTTTATTAAATTCTCGTGGGAATTCCCTAAAATTACATCGTGGTTTTCCTTGACGTTAAATTAAAACACCCATGCCTAATTTCATGACTCTAAGCCCAGCGGTTATTAGTTCGAGATTTTATCCCTATCCCGTGGGAATATGGGAATTTTTGCCAAATTTCATCCAAATCTGTCCAGCCGTATCAGCGTGAAGAAGTAGCAAACATACTTACTCACTCACTCACAAACTCACTTACTCACAAACTTTCACATTTTATAATATTAGTAGGAAGTAGGATAGTAGGATAACTGAAATTGTTCATATGGACCGAATACGATTATTTCTCGTATTCTTCTCTTATATACGCAGAACTCTTTAGGTACTAATTTCTCTGTCTATCTACATGTATACTTTATTTTTAATTAACCCCCGACGCAAAAAGAGGGGTGTTATAAGTTTGACCGCTATGTGTGTCTGTGTGTCTATATGTCTGTGTGTCTGTCTGTGACACCGTAGCTCTTAAACGGGTGGACCGATTTGAATGCAGTTTTTTTATTTGAAAGCAGACTTTCTAGCGATGGCTCTTAGGCATGTTTTATCAAAATCGGTTCAGTCGTTTTTGAGATATTGAACTTTGAAGCGACAAAAACTTTTATTGGTTAGGTTATAAGCACACTTTAAAATAAAATGAAAAACCCCAAATTGCTATAGAAAATATCTCATGCCAAAAATATCCTACCAAGACCACTTTTATAACCCAATAAAGCACTTAAAAACTTGTAACATAAACAGATGCCTTTAACGTTCGACTAAACACTGACAAGGAGTTTCATAACCAGAATTTAAATATTTATTAATGTCATAAAATAGGCAGCAGACAATGTGTCGAGCTATTCTCCACCGTAACCAGGTTTAACTGCGCCTTAAAAAGGTTAACGATGCGTTTAAAAGTTCCTCCAGCTTTATAACCCTCTCTTAATTTTTAACACGCATCCATTAGGTCGCGGAATGGTGTAAGGAAACTTTGCGGCTACTTTTACTAGCCTGTTTTAATTTGCCTTGTTCGTTTAACAACAGACCTGAGCAACTTTGCTTTGTATTTGCCAGCGAAACGCGTTTTCCTAGACATGAAATTATCAACTAGGTAGATAGATTTTCGAGATCTGGAATATGGCTAAAGTTTAAAAGTTATGGCTAAAGTTTGCTATACTGCCCTCTTAAGGCAAAAGGCGGAAGCTCAAAAAAAACCCTTTAGTTATTTACATTTGACGTAGAATGTCTTAAGCTACACAATAGTATAAGAGTAAATAAATCGAAAGTTTTTTTGAGATACCGCCTTTTGGCTTCGGAGGCGAAAAATCAAATACTAAATGCGCTCTGGTCAAGGCTAGGCTATTTAGTAGCAATAATATGGACTCGTCATTCCATTCCAGCGGATGCTAGACAGGCGCGGGCACAGCCTGAAATTTTGGAGGGTCCTTTTCATTCATTTATTTTCGTTCATTTTAGTCAATAACACATCCATTCATGAGAAAAAAAAGCTTTTTTTATTTTGTAAATTTTTAGAAGATTTTTCATTTTTGACTTTTTTCGAGTCATGACCGCTCCAGTCTCCCTTCAGTTTGGCAACAAGACAATAAAAATCGTTATTCATAAAAATAAAAGTTTTCCTAAACAAACGCTAGCAAATGCCAATTTAGTTCTACGATAAATATTGAGCTAACGTATTATTTTTTTTCAGTCAACAAACTTTACAAAGGGTGAAGACAGCGAAGAACAAATAAGTCGTAAAATAAAAATTAATATAATGTGGACTCTGATCTCAGTGGACTTAGTTATATTGGACAATAAATAAGCGACAACAACTACGTTAGTCATTAACTTAGCGAATTAATATATATTAATATAATGACAAATCCACTAAGCCTGTCCTACTAATTATCACTTACCTAATATTATTAACGCAAAAGTAGTTCTCTGTCTATGTAAGTATCTGTCTGTCTCACTGTCTGTTACATTAGACCGCTGAACCGATTTAAATGACACTTAGCACGAATATTAGGGTGTTGCTTTAAAATCAACTTTGTCTCACCCCGCCATTGGGTTCTACGACCCCGATTAACGAATGCTAGTTTTCTATTTCTTTTTTAATGAATTTTGGAGGTCACTCCCGCTTGATAAAGTTTATAAAAAAACGTAAATTGGCATCAATACAACATGTCCCGGTTTTGTAATTATTTTACTTTTAGAATCTTGGACATCTTGGTGTACCAAGTAAAGGAAATTCCCGAGCAATCGCCCAGGAATCCCCTCTACTCGATACACCCCCCTCGCTCCATGATGGTTACCAAGTCATTCACGACTTTATAAATAAATACCTTGATGTGAATATAATCTACTTCAGTGTCATACAAATTCTAATTTTAATTTACTTATGCTAAATTGTCACAAATTTATTTGATTTTCATAAAAAAAATGTACTTATGAACTTTGTGTTTTCAAAACTTTGATAGCTGGTAGCGACCTCTAAAATTAGTTAAAAAATAGACTAGCATCCGTTAGTCGGGGTTCTAAAACCCAATGGCGGGGTTAGACAATGACTTTTATGAAAGTTGATTTTTAAGCAACACCCTAACGAATATAGTTTGAATATTAGGGACAAAGTAGTATTTTTTTAATGAACCTACTTTCCATGGACTAGGAAAGACCGTTAAATATTTTACTTCGTAAACGTTACCAGGTATATTTACTTTTGTACACGAGGTCCTTTGACCGCCGCTCCCTCAGACTTCCGTGTTTTAATTTTATAAAACACACTCGTAACTTTCAGTCTAGACTGTACTTAGTACTGTTGGTTCACGCTACCTTCATCATTGTAGTCCGAAAGCCGACGGTTGCTTGAGATTGCTTGCGTTGGCACGTATGGGCATAATAATGTATAATGTATATTTTATTGTACATAAAACACAAAAAAATATTGTTATTACAAGAAAAGAGTTAATACAACAATTAACTCACAAAGCTGGATGTCTGAAACAACACATAGCCCATTTTTTTATCCGAAAATCTGCGATATCGGGATAAAATATCGAAATTTCAACCGCTTGGGTTAGAGACATGATTTTTTCGCAGGTTTGTGTGCATCATCAATGACTACATGTCATTTATGGGAATTTAATGAAATCCCGGAATTCTACTGGATCAACTTCAACTTCAACTAATGGATTGGAACCGCGAAGCCGCGGATAAAGTATAGTATTTAATATTTATGTTTTAACATAACTATTGTAAAGCAACTTTAACAACGACCAGATGGCCTAGTGGTTAGAGAACCTGACTATGAAGCTTGAGGTCCCGGGTTCGATTCCCGTGTCGGGGCAGATATTTGTATGAAAAATACGAATGTTTGTTCTCGGGTCTTGGTGTTTAATATATATTTAAGTATGTATCTATCTATATCATTATATTTATCCGTTGCTTAGTACCTATAACACACGTTTTGCTAAGCTTACTTTGAAACTAGGTCAATTGGTGTGAATAGTCCCGTGATATTTATTTATTATTATTTATTTAAACAGCGTTTCCACCAATAATGCGCGAGGATGTGTTGCGAGGAATGTGTTTTCATGAACCAATAGCAAAGCTTCATTTACCTATCCTCTCACAGCACATCTCTGGTGGGTTTCTATTGGTTAATGAAAACACTCGCACTTCTTTGATGGTAACGCTGCTTTAAACTGTTTTAACTTACCACATAGGGACACCCACGAGGTACTCCTGGTCTATATGTGGGTATATGCGCCATTTGGCTGTCGCAAGGTGTTTCGTTAAGCTATTAGCTAATTGAACGAGTTACTCCAATCCAATCACTACAGTGTTTCACCGTTAAATATTAAATTTTACATGGAAATCTCCGAAGGCGTCACAGTGACTTTGTAATATTTTAGTACATTAGCAAATGTAGGTACTTGCAATTTGGCGTTTGTTACATTTAATGAACTGATGGAGCTGTGGTGGCCTAGTGGGGAGCTGTGGTGGCCTAGTGGTTTGACCTATCGCCTCTCAAGCAGAGGGTCGTGGGTTCAAACCCCGGCTCGCACCTCTGAGTTTTTCGAAATTCATGTGCGGAATTACATTTGAAATTTACCACGAGCTTTGCGGTGAAGGAAAACATCGTGAGGAAACCTGCACAAACCTGCGCAGCAATTCAATGGTGCGTGTGAAGTTCCCAATCCGCACTGGGCCCGCGTGGGAACTACGGCCCAAGCCCTCTTGTTCTGAGAGGAGGCCTGTGCCCAGCAGTGGGACGTATATAGGCTGGGATGATGATGATGAATGAACTGATTAAAAGCAGTGGTAGACTATAATCATTGCCTTATCGGCTAAAGGTCTAAAGATCGAATTGGTGATCGCACCAATAATATTGCTGTGATTTATGCGTGAAATCCTATTTATAATCATATTTATTATCCTATATGAAATCCTATCTACTATTTCTCACAAGAAATTTGCAAAGTTTCAATTGACATGATTGGACATGATTTGTCTATAACAATAAGTGAATTTTCATAAACAACCAAACCAAGGACGTGGATGTAGGGAATCCATACTAATATTATAAATGCGAAAGTGTGTGTGTTTGTATGTTTGTCCGCCTTTCACGTCGAAACGGAGCGACGGATCGACTCGATTTTTGTCGTAGAGATAGTTTATGGGCCCGAGAGTGACATAGGCTACTTTTTCCACGCAGGCGAAGCCGCGGGCAAAAGCTAGTAAGCTAGTAAATAATATAATAAGACGGGTATATAAAAAAAAGTTCGTGCTTAATGGAAAACTGGCACTACTGAATATGTAAGTAGGTCCAGTAAAATACGTGCTACGACAAAACAAAAGTACAATCCGTTTTAAGCAGATGGTAACACCGGACTGTATCCAATCCCGCTTTAAATCTACCTGGGTCCAACTAACAAAAAAAAATAACCTCGCAATTAGAGCTAGCTCGGTAGAATTTTTAAATCTCTCCAGTATTTATGGATTTTTATTTTATGTTCAAAGTAAATTAGATGCCGCTATCTAAAACATTTCTTTTGTTTCGTGAAGGGTCGTATATTTTAAACCAACCATAACTCGGGTGCCAGTGGGTGAAAGCAGGGGGGCTACTACGAAATTTGAAATTCGTATCGTACCGTCCCTCTCACTCTCGTATTAAATAATATTAGCGTCAGCGGGACGGCTAGATACGAAATTCGAATTTTGCACTTCGTAGTATACGGCCAGATTGAATTAAAGATACGTGAATTACCAGCAATCAAAGTTATTTGTGTTGCCAAATTAAACTGAATAGCGAGTTGACCTTGTTAGCGAGATAACCATGTTTTTGTGCCATCATGTACATGTAGCCTTTTGCCGCGGTTTCGTCCGTGTAAACATTTAAGGTTTCTATATAACCACTACACCGTATCGTGCCATAACAGTAGGTAATAATAACGTGTCATTAATGGAATACCAAACGCATACAAGTTTTTCTAGTTTCGCGCTACAACTAGCGGAAAACGGTAATAAATATAAGCACAAACTTTCACATTTATAAATAGGTACATAATATTATTAGTAGGTATGGTTGCGATGATATGTATGACGTATTGATAATCAATCATATTGTATTAGCTTATTTGAAGACATCAATTGTAAACATTTTGAATAAACCGTGTATGTCTCGCATTCCGTTAACGTTGACAGACGCCTCGGTTCATTTATTAATTGGTACATTCAACGTCATAAATACGCGATTACTTTCGTACCTTGTCATTTTAACGTCATGTTGAAAATCCGTACGAAATTGTGTACCGACTGCAAGCGACAAGGTACAAAAGTGATCACCTATTTATGACGTTACATGTACCTACCTGATAATTAATGTTTTGAGCAAACCGATTATTTTTTCTTTCTGAATATTAGGTAGTTCTGGGTTATTGTTTAATCATTTAATTATTTTTAATCATTTATTAAAATTTCAATAATCACAATTATAGTAGAGGTTTCTTACAGTATCAATATTGAGGTTTCAATTATAGTAGGTGTACCGGTGGTTCCCACGGTAGGTTTAGCCTGTATCGTGGGAATCTTTACATTCAGCGTTTAACAAAATAGCATTAAGAGAGTTAGTCTTCCATACAAATTTTGGTTCAACTGTATTGCTTCCATAGACGTTATTTCGACGCGATGTTTTGAGCATAGTTATTTATGGGCATATTGTGTTCGCAAATGATAAAATCAACTATAAGTATTCAACGGATATTCTAAAAATTATAAAAAATGTTACGGAAAATTCGACATTTTGATTTCAACGCCATCTAACGGGACTTTTACCATGAGCTAACGTGACCAACCGCCTTAATATCGATGGCAGCAAAGTAAAAGAAGACATCTACAAAATAGCTATTTTACAGGAGGCGTATTTAGTAAAAAATAATGACTACTTTGAGATTAATGGACTGATTACCATGAAATTTTCTATGATGCATAAAATAATGTTCTTTGGTGATTGTTCAACAGATTTTATTTCTGTAACATTATTTTAATGAAAAATTGTAGATGTCTTTTTTACTTTGAAAGAGCTTAAACGTAGAGGAAGACATCTGCCTGATATCCGTTTATGCGTTGTAATGAAACAAACGCCTTTTCCGTTATAAAAACGAATAAGCTAAGGTAAGAATCTCCGGTAAAACTTAGAGGAGTGTTTAGAGATAATCTAAACAACATGCAACGAGTATTCACCCTTTTTTGATAAAATTTTGTAGATTCTTTATTTACTTTGCATTAATCATTTTATTCATATTATTAAATGAGTTATCTACCACTCAACCTCATCGCTGTCTATCATATAAATTCATTTATTTCGTTTAAACCCCCAAATTATGTGTTAAATTAAAAAATATTTTTTTGTTTTATTTTTGTTTACTCATAATTGTTTTTACGTACTCAAAACTAAGTTATTTTTTATAGTTTTACACTAATAAATTAAATAAATCAACAGTAGGTACAAGTAATAAAATTACGTACAAAATATATCCCAAACAAAACAATATAAACTGTAAAATAAAACAGTATGTACTATAATAGTATAAATAATATAATGCTATAATGAATGTGGATAATACCAAATTGTCATCAATGGCCACATGGATCAGAGGCCCGTCATCGTTAGTGGAAATCTTCTTGATGTTGTTTCGGAGTACACATACCTCGGCCTGATTTTGCAGTTAAGGTACCAACACATGCTAGTTACTAGCACGAAAGCATGCTACTATTCAGCAAATGCTACTTACTAGCATGTGTGCATAGGGACGTGCTACTATTATAATAATAATAATCCCAGCCTATATACGTCCCACTGCTGCGCACAGGCCTACTCTCAGAATGAGAGGGCTTGGGCTGTAGTTCCCACGCGGGCCCAGTGCGGATTGGGAACTTCACACACACCATTGAATCGCTTCGCAGGTTTGTGCAGGTTTCCTCACGATGTTTTCCTTCACCGTAAAGCTCTTGGTAAATTTCAAATGTAATTTCGCACATGAATTCCGAAAAACTCAGAGGTGCGAGCCGGGGTTTGAACCCACGATCCTCTGCTTGAGAGGCCATAGGTCAAACCACTCGGCCACCACGGCTTGCTACTATTAAGCATGCTTTTTCTGTGTCATACAGGTACAGCAGGTACTAGCATGCTTATTAGCATGCTAATAACGAGCATAATGTAACAGTAGCCTTAGGTAGAACACAACTTTGAGAAGGAGGCCAAGAGAAGGATTCAGCTGGGCTGGGCAGCATTCGGAAAATTATGTCGAGTTTTTTCGTCAATTATACCGTAATGTCTGAAAACGAAAGTTTTTAACCAGTGCGTCCTACCCGTCATGACATACGGAGCTGAAATGCGGCCCTGCCAGCTATGGAACGAGCTATGCTCGGAGTTTTTCTGAAGAATAAAATCCGCAACGAGACTATCCGACACAGAACTAAGGTCATCGACATAGTTCATAGAATTAACAACTTGAAGTGGCAGTGGCTGGGTCATATCTGTTGAAGCACCGACAACCGCTGAAGATATTGAGTGGAGACGGCGTCTCGGCAAACGTAGTCCAAGACGCCCTCCGTTCAGGTAGAGGGACGATCTGCGAAAGGCTGGTGGTAAAAGCTGGATGTGTCTAGCGAAGACAGGGCGCAATGGCGGTCTATGGGGAGGCCTATGTCCGGACTGCTATTGCTGATGATGAATAGTATAATCGATATTCTACCTACTACTTATATACATTAGGAAAAAAACAGATTGCTGTCATCATCAGTCAAAATCTGTTCAGGCGTGTCGTTTCCAAAAAGCGGTAAGCTGCAAGCAATAGAAACTTAAGTACTTACTTAGGTTAAAAATTTTAATTAATTCTGCTGTCTAAATAAAAAAACAAACAAGTCTATGAAACCAATGTTAAGTAATATATTATTTGTTTAAATATTTTAGAAAAAACAAATAATTTCCTCATAGAAATTAGAAATAATAAATTTGTAGATTGAGACATATGCAAAAAGTATGACGTATAAACGGACAAGTGGCATGTGACTTTATTGACGTCACAAGCATCCTGTCAAGCTCCGAAGTAAAAGCGGATAAATTCAAATGTCCGTTTCTACTGCGATGTTTTTTCAAAAGCTAGTGTAGATGTTTTCTTTTACGTGCCAATTTTCTTCATTATTTTGAAATTTGAAATATTTTTTTAACAGACTTATAGATATGTTGAAATAAGTTATTTTTGTAAAAAAAGCATTTTTGAAAAAATGTAGATGTCCGTATTCACTTTGCTGCATCGATATAGAAACGTTAATTATTGTACGGTGAACTGCAGACAACAAAATAATAAGTGTTATTGATATAATTTAGTCAAAAACTAAGAATAAAATACTTATTGAAGAAACATATTATAATGGTATCTTAATATTCTAAAGTTAAACATTAGTACAGCAGATACTACTGTGGCCATGTACTGTATTGTAGGTTAAATTGTAAAATTCACAAACTCGAGAGTGACATTGA